>NC_056457.1:26383728-26503728 GCF_018296145.1 Oncorhynchus tshawytscha | reverse complement strand
TGACTTCCTGTTCCAGTCATCTCAGAGGAGCTTATGGTGAATCACTTCCTGCCTGGACTGAGGTGTCTGAGGGCGGACATGGAACAGCTATCTCCTGAACACGAGGTATATACGCACTCTCACATTGACCATACAGTAGCTCTTCCAAACTCCATCAACTGACCTGTTTCCCATGCCAGCTAAAGACCAGCTGATTCCCAGACCACTCACCACACAGCGTGATGTTGTCTCCAGAAGGGAGACTCACCAGGCATACTTTCCACAGCACAGCAATCTGGCATATTTTCCGCTGTGTGTCTTGTTGCAGGTGATCCTGAGCTCCATGATCAAGGAGGGGGAAACCAAGGTAGAGAACAGAGGGATCGGACAGGCTGAGGGGTGAGTACTAACACACACCATTAAAGCAGCACCCATGTGTCTGTGTGCTATGTCAGAGCATTCAAAACACACACACACACTTTCCTAGCCTGCTGGTTTTGATCCCAAACATGAGTCTTTTTATTTTATTTATTTTGTCATTTAGCAGAGGCTCTTATCCAAAGCAAGTTACTGTAGTGACTGCATACATTTGTTTATGTTTTCCGTACTGGTCCCCCTTGGCGAATCATATGAGTTTAGGGAGGAGTACAGCGGTACTGTGGGTGATAGGAGGAGGGGAGTTTAGGGAGGAGTACAGCCGTACTGTGGGTGATAGGAGGAGGGGAGTTTAGGGAGGAGTATAGCCGTACTGTGGGTGATAGGAGGAGGGGAGTTTAGGGAGGAGTACAGCCGTACTGTGGGTGAGAGGAGGAGGGGAGTTTAGGGAGGAGTACAGCCGTACTGTGGGTGAGAGGAGGAGGGGAGTTTAGGGTGGAGTACAGCCGTAGTGTGGGTGACCGGAGGAGGGGAGTTTAGGGAGGAGTACAGCCGTACTGTGGGTGATAGGAGGAGGGGAGTTTAGGGAGGAGTACAGCCGTACTGTGGGTGATAGGAGGAGGGGAGTTTAGGGAGGAGTACAGCCGTACTGTGGGTGATAGGAGGAGGGGAGTTTAGGGAGGAGTACAGCCGTACTGTGGGTGATAGGAGGAGGGGAGTTTAGGGAGGAGTACAGCCGTACTGTGGGTGAGAGGACGAGGGGAGTTTAGGGAGGAGTACAGCCGTACTGTGGGTGAGAGGAGGAGCGGAGTTTGGGGAGGAGTACAGCCGTAGTGTGGGTGAGAGGAGGAGGGGAGTTTAAGGAGGAGTACAGCCGTAATGTGGGTGAGAGGAGGAGGGGAGTTTAGGGAGGAGTACAGCCGTAGTGTGGGTGATCGGAGGAGGGGAGTTTAGGGAGGAGTACAGCCGTAGTGTGGGTGATAGGAGCGGAGTTTAGGGAGGAGTACAGCCGTAGTGTGGGTGAGAGGAGGAGGGGAGTTTGAGGAGTACAGCCGTAGTGTGGGTGAGAGGAGGAGGGGAGTTTAGGGAGGAGTACAGCCGTAGTGTGGGTGATCGGAGGAGGGGAGTTTAGGGAGGAGTACAGCCGTAGTGTGGGTGATAGGAGCGGAGTTTAGGGAGGAGTACAGCCGTAGTGGAGGAGGGATGTGTGTGCATCAACATTTCAACATTTGAACTCTGAGGCTGTAGCCTAGCAACACACACAATAGTTTTCTGCCTTAATTGTTTTTAGGCTGTTTTTCTCTTCATAGAATGTCATCATCATGTCATAATGCACAGTGTCAGAGACAACAGTTATAACTAGAATCTCTGTCATCATAATGCACAGTGTCAGAGACAACAGTTATAACTAGAATATCTGTCATCATAATGCACAGTGTCAGAGACAACAGTTATAACTAGAATCTCTGTCATCATAATGCACAGTGTCAGAGACAACAGTTATAACTAGAATCTCTGTCATCATAATGCACAGTGTCAGAGACAACAGTTATAACTAGAATCTCTGTCATCATAATGCACAGTGTCAGAGACAACAGTGATGTCTAATGACAGGATCCATCCCCGATATGGGCTTGTTTTATCACGTCTCTCAACAACCATGTTACGACTAAGCAGCTTAACTCCAGCATTTTACTGTGGCTCATAACTTTCATTCCAGTATTGACCATATGTCGTTGTGATGTTGTTACTGCGTCTCTCTGCTGTTGTTCAACCCCAGTTAGGCAGAGAGGGGGAAAAAGAGGAACTCTCTTAACTGTCAGTCAGTAGAGAACAGAAGGAACTTTTATTGTTAACACTTAAGCAACTGTTTTTACCAGTCTAGTTATATGGTCAAGGTCACGGCAAAGAAATGAGAATGTTATAATCAGACCGTTAACAGCAACACCTCTCTGAATTGGATGTTTAGGGAGACCAAGAGTATTGAGACTATATACAAAACATTCTAGATGAATGATAGCCTGTAAAAACCATTCAGTGTACCTATGTAATAATTTCCCATTCTTCAGGCTATCTACAGTCAGCTCCAAATATATTGTTTTGGCTCTGTACTCTGAAGTGATACATTGACTATGAGGTTGAAGTGCGGACTAGCAGCTTTAATTTGAGGGTATTTTCATCCATACCGGGTGAATAATTTAGAAATTACAGAACTTTTTGTACATAGTCCCCCCCCATTTTAGGGGTCCAAAAGTATTGGGACAAATTCACTTGTGTATGAAAGTAGCCAAAAGTTAAGAATTTATTCCCATATTCCTCCTAGAGTGCAATGATTACATTATTTTGGAGTCACTTTTATTGTAAATAAGAATGAAATGTGTTTCTTAACACTTTTACATTAATGTGGATGCTACCATGATTACAGATAGTCCTGAATAATGAGTGAGAAAGTTAGACCCACAAATATCATACCCCCCAAGACATGCTGACCTCCCCTGTTATTGTAGTGGTGAGAGGTTAGCCTGTATTTGGGGTGTGATATAAAATGCTGACCTCTCCTGTTATTGTAATGGTGAGAGGTTAGCGTGTATTTGGGGTGCGATTATAAAATGCTAACCTCCCCTGTTATTGTAATGGTGAGAGGTTAGCGTGTATTTGGGGTGTGATTATAAAATGCTAACCTCCCCTGTTATTGTAGTGGTGAGAGGTTAGCATGTCTTCGGGGTAGGATATTTGTGCATCTAACTTTCTCATACAAAACATTAGGAACACCTGCTCTTTCCATGACATAGACTGACCAGGTGAATCCAGGTGGAAGCTGTAATCTGTTATTGATGTCACTTGTTAAATCCACTTCAATTTGGGTAGATGAAGCGGAGGAGACGGGTTAAAGAAGGATTTTTAAGCCTTGAGACATGGATTGTGTACGAGTGCCATTCAGAGGGTGAATGGGCAAGACAAGAGATTTAAGTTCCTTTGAATGGGGTGTGTCAAGAACTGCAACGCTGCTGGGATTTTTAAGCTCAACGGTTTCCCATGTGTATCAAAAATGGTCCACCACCCAATGGACATCAAGCCAACTTGACACAACTGTGGGAAGCATTGGATTCAACATGGGCCAGCATCCCTATGGAACGCTTTCGACATCTTGTAGAGTCGATGCCCTGACGAATTGAGGCTGTTCCGAGAGCAAAAAAAGAGTGGGGGGTCCTCAATATTAGGAATGTGTTCTTAATGTTTGGTATACGCCATGCATAATCTATCCCATTGTGCACTATATAATCTAAACTCTAAACTATATCATCTAAACTCTAAACTATATCATCTAAACTCTAAACTATATCATCTAAACTCTAAACTATATCATCTAAACTCTAAACTATATCATCTAAACTCGAAACTATATAATCTAAACTCAGCAACAAAAAGAAACGTCCCTTTTTCAGGACCCTGTCTTTCAAAGATAATTCGTAAAAATCCAAATAACGTCATAGATCTTCATTGAAAGTGTTTAAACACTGTTTTCCATGCTTGTTCAATGAACCATAAACAATTCATGCACCTGTGGAACGGTCGTTAAGACACTAACAGTTTACAGACGTTAGGCAATTAAGGTCACAGTTATGAAAACTTAGGACACTAAAGAGGCCTTTCTACTCACCCTCGAATCCAACAGGTCCCAGACGTGCTCTGTGGGATTGAGATCCGGGCTCTTCACTGGCCATGGCAGAACACTGACATTCCTGTCTTGCAGTAAATCACGCACAGAATGAGCAGTATGGCTGGTGGCATTGTCATGCTGGAGGGTCATATCAGAATGAGCAGTATGGCTGGTGGCATTGTCATGCATGAGGGTCATATCAGGATGAGCAGTATGGCTGGTGGCATTGTCATGCTGGAGGGTCATGTCAGGATGAGCCTGCAGGAAGGATACGACATGAGGGAGGAGGATGTCCTCCCTGTAAAGCACAGCGGTGATATTGCCTGCAATGACAACAAGCTCAGTCCGATGATTCTGTGACACACCGCCCCAGACCATGATGGACCCTCCACCTCCAAATCGATCCCGCTCCAGAGTACAGGTGTAACGCTCATTCCTTTGACGATAAATGCGAATCCGACCATCTCCCCTGGTGAGAGAAAACCTTGACTCTTCAGTGAAGAGCACTTTTTGCCAGTCCTGTCTGGTCCAGCGACGGTGGGTTTGTGCCCATAGGTGAAGTTTTTGCCAGTCCTGTCTGGTCCAGCGACGGTGGGTTTGTGCCCATAGGTGAAGTTGTTGCCAGTCCTGTCTGGTCCAGCGACGGTGGGTTTGTGCCCATAGGTGAAGTTGTTGCCAGTCCTGTCTGGTCCAGCGACGGTGGGTTTGTGCCCATAAGCAACGTTGTTGCCAGTGATGTCTGGTGAGGACCTGCCTTACAACAGGCCAACAAGCCCTCAGTCCAGCCTCTCTCAGCCTATTGCGGACAGTCTGAGCGCTGATGGAGGGGTTTTGCATTCAGGGGGGTAACTCGGGCAGTTGTTGCCATCCTGTACCTGTCCCGCAGGTGTGATGTTCGGATGTACCGATCCTGTGCAGGTGTTGTTACACGTGGTCTGGCGCTGCGAGGACGATCAGCTGTCCGTCCTGTCTCCCTGTAGCTCTGTCTTAGGCGTCTCACAGTACGGACATTGCAATTTATTGCCCTGGCCACATCTGCAGTCCTCAGATCTCCTTGCAGCATACCTAAGGCGCATTCACGCAGATGAGCAGGGACCCTGGGCATCTTTCTTTTGGTGTTTTTCAGAGTAATTAGAAAGGCCTCTTTAGTTTTCATAACTGTGACCTTAATTGCCTACCCTCTGTAAGCTTTTAGTGTCTTAATAACCTTTCCACAGGTGCATGTTCATTCATTGTTTATGGTCCATTGAACAAGCATGGGAAACAGTGTTTAAACCCTTTACAATGAAGATCAATGACATTATTTGGACAGGGTCCTGAAAAATGGACGTTTATTTTTTGCTTAGTTTGTAATCTACAGTATATACCAGTGTGCAGTATATAATATAATCTATATACCAGTGTACACTATATAATAAAATCTATATCCCAGTGTACACTATATAATAAAATCTATATCCCAGTGTACACTATATAATCTATATCCCAGTGTACACTATATAATAAAATATATATCCCAGTGTACACTATATAATATATATCCACGTGTACACTATATTATATATCCCATTGTACAGGCTATCATCAATATAACCATATTGTGTATCTGTGGACCAATAATGATGCTATGTTTAACTGCTAATACATATTTATATGTGTTCAAACTGTGTGTTGCTGTAGATCTGTGTCCATCGCTGCCAGTCTGGTTGGGGAAGATGCCAAGACCAAGTTCCTGAGTAAGATGGGTCAGCTGACCACGTCCGGCGCCATGCTGGCCAACGTTTTCCAGAGAAAGAAGTGATCCTTCTTCCACCGCCGAACCTCCTAGCAGCAAGCACACTACATATCCCATGAGCCTCCATTGTCTGGGAGTGCCAGCCCAGGCTCCAACGATGGGCCAGGTCAGGGTCTCTGCTCGAACGCCTTCTGAATGCATCCTTCACGCCTCCTTGACTGGACAGGGGACAGCACTGAGCCCTAGGAAGGAAGGGTGCCCTTTTCTACATATTTGATCAGGTCCAGGGTGTATGTCAATAGTCTGAAGTGGTTTCCTCTCCTCGTCTCAAGGAGAGAAATGAATTATTATACTATTGAGATACAGCCACTAAGATTTGGCCAACTGGGTTTGTTCTAGAATTTTTACAGATGCAATGTTGTCACCAAAAGCTTTCTGAACGTTCCAGTCCAGTTAGAATTTTAGTGGCGTTCTTTGTCAGAATGTGATTGTTCCGGAACCTTTGTGTCAACATGGAGAGGAGTAGCTAACTGACTGACATCTGTATGTTCATGGCTCTGGCAAATTGCCTACTTGAAGTCAAAATCGTCTGCCTTTTATTTCATCTCTCGTTGTTTTGATATTTTATGAATGATTTAAGATGTATTCCTCCACAGAAATCTGCACTTCACTTTTTTTTTATTACTTTCTCTTGCTATTATATTCTGTTTTGATTTCAGAGTCTTATTATAGAGGATGTACATCCACATCACTACCTTTCATTGGATTTGTTGTATTTCTGTTGGAAAAGAGAAGAACACTGATTGTCTTCCTTAATCCATCTCTCTCTCTTTCTGCCTCTCTTTCTGCCTCTCGTTCTGCCTCTCGTTCTGCCTCTCGTTCTGCCTCTCGTTCTGCCTCTGCGTGTCTCGGGTGGCTATTTTCTAAAGTGGCTGTTTGATTTGGGTTGAGTTATTTTCTCTTTGGGATCATTTTAATGACATGTTATGCTCTACAAGTAAACTGTATGATACACTGAAATGAAGGCGGGACCCATATTATTATGTACATTTGAATTTGGTGTCATGAAATAATAAAATAAACAATTGTGTACTCATGTACACCTGTTATGGTGATTATTGTGTGTGTATATGTATGCATGTAAAAAACATCCTTTTCAATACAGAGCTCAAGGTTTCAGCAGGTGTTCAGAGTAATAAACACAAAATCCCCCCTCATCTTTCACATACAGCCGCAACTTCTAGAAACTTCAAAGAGCTTTTATGTCCCTTTGTCTGTCCAGGATTCCAAAGTTCACTAGCTGGGACAGACTCTGATAGCATTTACAGAGTCCTTGCACCAGTATACAGTAGGGAGTGATGTGTGAAGCTTTATGCTCTCCTATCAATGTATCACCCTGTCCCCACCCCTCATACAGAACAGTATTAGCATATTCCCATTAATATTTAACTTGTTGCTGATAACTCACCAGGTGGACAAATAATTGTAGTTGAGAACAGTGTACCATGTGGGTAGGAATGGAACATAGTGGGAGCATGCTGGTATTTGTATGTGTGTGTGTGAGCGCGAGCGAAAATGTGGCTGATTTGCATGAGAGCTTAGCTGTGTTTGCAGTGTGTCTGAGGAGGCTTTAAGCCTAACTTTGGTGAAGGATGACTTAGGGTCCTGTGTTTTTATTTAACTTACTACAGTGTGTTTGTGTGGCGAGTCAGAAGATCATGTCTTTTTCCAAAGCACGCAGTAGGTCCAAGCCAGAAGACTCCTGAACAGCTAATCAAATGGCTACCCTGACTATTTACATATGGCTACCCTGACTATTTACATATGGCTACCCTGACTACAAATGGCTACCCTGACTATTTACAAATGGCTACCCTGACTATTTACATATGGCTACCCTGACTATTTACATATGGCTACCCTGACTATTTACATATGGCTACCCTGACTATTTACATATGGCTACCCTTCCTTTTACAGCGCTGATACGATCTATGCATAGTCACTTTAATAACTCTACCTACATGCACATATTACCTCAACTAAACGGTGCCCCCCTGTATATAGTCTCCACATTGACTCTGTACCAGTACCCCCTGTATATAGCCTCCACATTGACTCAGTACCAGTACCCCCTGTATATAGTCTCCACATTGACTCGGTACCGGTACCCCCTGTATATAGCTTCCACATTGACTCTGTATAGGTACCCCCTGTATATAGCTTCCACATTGACTCTGTACATTGACTCTGTACCGGTACCCCTGTATATAGCTTCCACATTGACTCTGTACCGGTACCCCTGTATATAGTCTCCACATTGACTCTGTACCGGTACCCCCTGTATATAGCCTCCACATTGACTCTGTACCGGTACCCCTGTATATAGTCTCCACATTGACTCTGTACCGGTACCCCCTGTATAAAGTCTCCACATTGACTCTGTACCGGTACCCCTGTATATAGTCTCCACATTGACTCTGTACCGGTACTCCTGTATATAGCCTCCACATTGACTCTGTACCGGTACCCCTGTATATAGCCTCCACATTGACTCTGTACCGGTACCCCCTGTATATAGTCTCCACATTGACTCTGTACCGGTACCCCCTGTATATAGTCTCGCTATTGTTATTTTACTGCTGCTCTTCAATTTTTTACTTTTATTTCTTATCTGTATTTTTGGTTAGGGGCTCGTAAGTAAACATTTCACTGTAAGGTCTACTACACCTGCTGTATTCAGCATTTCACTGTGAGGTCTACACCTGTTGTATTCAGCATTTCACTGTAAGGTCTACTACACCTGTTGTATTCAGCATTTCACTGTAAGGTCTACTACACCTGTTGTATTCAGCATTTCACTGTAAGGTCTAGTACACCTGTTGTATTCAGCACTTCACTAAGGTCTACACCTGTTGTATTCAGCACTTCACTAAGGTCTACACCTGTTGTATTCAGCATTTCACTGTAAGGTCTACTACACCTGTTGTATTCAGCATTTCACTAAGGTCTACACCTGTTGTATTCAGCATTTCACTGTAAGGTCTACTACACCTGTTGTATTCAGCATTTCACTGTAAGGTCTACACCTGTTGTATTCAGCATTTCACTGTAAGGTCTACACCTGTTGTATTCAGCATTTCACTGTAAGGTCTACTACACCTGCTGTATTCAGCATTTCACTGTAAGGTCTACTACACCTGTTGTATTCAGCATTTCACTAAGATCTACTACACCTGTTGTATTCATTATTTCACTGTAAGGTCTAATACACCTGTTGTGTTCAGAATTTCACTGTAAGGTCTACTACACCTGCTGTATTCAGCATTTCACTGTAAGGTCTACTACACCTGTTGTATTCAGCATTTCACTAAGATCTACTACACCTGTTGTATTCATTATTTCACTGTAAGGTCTAATACACCTGTTGTATTCAGCATTTCACTGTAAGGGCTAATACACCTGTTGTATTCAGCATTTCACTGTAAGGGCTAATACACCTGTTGTATTCAGCATTTCACTGTAAGGTCTACTACACCTGTTGTATTCAGAATTTCACTGTAAGGTCTACTACACCTGTTGTATTCAGCATTTCACTGTAAGGTCTACTACACCTGTTGTATTCAGCATTTCACTGTAAGGTCTACTACACCTGCTGTATTCAGCATTTCACTGTGAGGTCTACACCTGCTGTATTCAGAATTTCACTGAGGTCTACACCTGCTGTATTCAGCATTTCACTGTAAGGTCTACTACACCTGTTGTATTCAGCATTTCACTGTAAGGTCTACTACACCTGTTGTATTTGGCGGATGTGACTAATAACATTTGATTTTATTTGAAATGGTCTTCAAGTCGTAACCACATTATTCCCTTCTACTGTTTTAACCGCTCTCTGCCCTTTAGGGGGGTGTATGTGTGGGTGGGGGGGGTGTACGCACGCGTTTGCCAGTGACACCTGCAAACAGGATACGGAACCCTTTGAGCCGAGTCCAGCACTGTGGTCACTTCTATGGCCAAAAACACACAGTCACATTCCGAGTGTGGCAGACCACGAGCATGTATTAATGGAAACCTTCCTTGTCCTTTCCTGGTTGTCCAGGTTTTACTCTCCCTTTGTGAGTGGGTTGCCTGTAGCAGAAATGAGGGGGGAGTGGAGGCTTATTTGCCGAACATGCCCAATAAATCACTTTGCTTTGGCCTCTTGGGCAATGTTTAGCCAGACAGACATAAACACAGGCAGACAGACACAGGCAGATGGCTCTGTGGCGTTAGCTGTGTTTGGTATTAGAGGCTAAACTGAAGCCTTGAACTGTGCATGTTGTGTGTTAGCGATATGTTCAGTGTTTAAGTTGAAACATTTCATTTCTACATTCGTCAGTTCCAGCTCCTAATTGCCACTCTGCTAACTGTAGATAGGCCCCGCCTACTAAGCGAAGGCTTACGGGAAGGGCCAGAGAGAGGGGGGCAAAAGACAGAACCGAGTGAAGCCCTTCCAGTGACTAACTGTGTCGTTGTAAAGGTCTCATCAATGAAAGAGACAAGCTCCAAAGCCAACTCCTCCTTTGCCGCGTTTCCTTCCAGTTCTCTGCTGCCAATGACTGGAACGAATTGCTGCCAAACACCCTCGAAAAACTGACTGTCCTACTGATGCTTGACTTCGGTGATGTCATTTACAAAATAGCCACCAACAATACTGAGCAAATTGGATGCAGTCTATCACAGTGCCATCATCGCCAAACCCACTGGCTCCAGCTCATCCTTACGTCTTTGCTAGGTAAAGCCCTGCCTTATCTCAGCTCACTGGTCACCACAGCAGCACCCACCCATAGCACGCGCTCCAGCAGGTATATTTCACTGGTCATCCCCAAAGCCAATTGCAAAAATCACTAAAGCTGGAGACTCATATCTCCCTCACTAACTTTAAGCACCAGCTGTCAGAGCAGCTTACTGATCATTGCACCTGTACACAGCCCATCTGTAAATAGCACATCCAACTACCTCATCCCCATACTGTTTTTATTTGTTTGCTCCTTTGCAACCAGAGTATCTCTACTTGCACATTCATCTTCTGCACATCTATCACTCCAGTGTCTAATTGCTAAATTCGAACTATTTCGCCACTATGGCCTACTTATTGTCTTACCTCCCTAATCTTAGTACATTTGCACACACTGTATATAGACTTTTCTGTTGTATTATTGACTGTACGTTTGTTTATTCCATGTGTAACTCTGTGTTGTTGTTTTTGTCGCACTGCTTTGCTTTATCTTGGCCAGGTATCAGTTGTAAGTAAATGAGAACTTGTTCTCAACTAGCCTACCTGGTTAAATAAAGGTGAAAAAATAAATTACAATAGTAATTTGTATTGACATAGAAAATAACTTACATTGAAGTGTAGGCTTATAACTGTATAGCAGCAAATCATATACAGTGAATACAAACAGAGTGTATCTTTCTATATATCAGATATGACTTCACTCATACAACACATCACTGCTTCTTTGGATCATCGTTGTCCGAAGCAAAGTGTCACAGAATCCTGGAATTTTTCTTTATTTAACCTTTATTTAACCGGGCAAGTCAGTTAAGAACACATTCTTATTTTCAATGACGGCCAGGGAACAGTGGGTTAACTGCCTGTTCAGGGGCAGAACGACAGATTTGTACCTTGTCAGCTCGGGGGTTTGAACTCACAACCTTCCGGTTACTAGTCCAACGCTCTAACCACTAGGCTACCCTGCCGCCCATCTCAGACTGCTCGGTGTTCCTGGAGCATGGAATTAGAAGATTTCCTTTTCTCAAGTTCCAGAGAATTCTTCCATGAAATATCCCCCCTCAAACACCTATAAAAAAATAGAAATACAAGAATTTGCATTTGAGATTATGCTGGTCCCTGGTATGAGAGAACGAGAGAGAGAGAGAGAGGTAGGAGGGGTGAGTAAATGTGAAGAAAGCCATTCTTCTAATCTAAAGTGACGGTTATGCAAATATTAAATTCTAGCTGGAGGCTTAGAATGGATGCAGGAGGGGTAGGGCTGAGAGTACAGACAGGAGAGCAGAGGGAGGGGAGGTGGAAGGGAGAGAGAGGATAAATGAGGCTGGTACAAAGGGTCCCCAAATACCACTCACTCATTTTGTTACACATGTCACATACCCACCAGCCAAGGGGTCTGAACCTTTATGGCACAATAGGTTTTGTGTTTACCCTATGAATGTAGGGTCAGTGGTTCAAACCACTGTCAGTGGTTCAGAATATCGCCCCTAAATCTCTATATTACTAGGTTTGTGCATTGTTTTCATTGCAATGAATGCATTACAACACTCAGCATAGAATGTCATGTTAGTTTAAGACAGTGGAGAGGAAGAGACAGTCTAGATGTATGAAGTTATGTGGATGTAGATGGTTTATATGGGTTCATTTAAATGTGAAAGCACATTACTTTAACTGTGAGATGCAAAACAACTCACACACGTCTGAGGCAATCAAAACACCCACATGGAGGGGGGGGGGGTTACAAGGGCATAGGAGGAGTTTAGACTATATCTCTCCCCTAGTAAGCTTACTCTGTTTTTACAAGCTTGCTCAGACAAGAGGCTGCTCACTCCAGAGTGCTTTGGTGAGGAGAGAGGAGAGCAGAGCGTGCTTTACCGGGAATGCTGAGCGAGAATGATATATGGGTCTGGAGGCTCCTTGCAGTACCCCCAAAGATCCCCAGCCTTACAGACAAACCACACTGATTCCTTTGAATGTCGACAATATCGATCATCCTAAATCTGTACAAGACAACTGGATTTCTTCTATTTTCTGCTGTGTGAATAATCAGGAGAGATGAGAGTTCACTTCTCCACCAGTTGGATATTTCAAGGCTGGATCATCCATCTGGTTCTCACTCTGTGTGCACAGGTAAGTCAAACATGCATCCATCTGGTTCTCACTCTGTGTGCACAGGTAAGTCAAACATGCATCCATCTGGTTCTCACTCTGTGTGCACAGGTAAGTCAAACATGCATCCATCTGGTTCTCACTCTGTGTGCACAGGTAAGTCAAACATGCATACATCAAATAAGTACTGCATGTAGATTAGAATAGTTTGATTGTGTATTCTGGATATTGACACAAGTCATTGCAAGACAACTGTTTTAGTTGATGTATCAAACGTTTTCTGTCCTCTAGACTGTGCCTACACTGTCCTCTATACTGTCCTCTAGACTGTGCCTACACTGTCCTCTAGACTGTCCTCTAGACTGTCCTCTAGACTGTGCTCTAGACTGTGCTCTAGACCGTCCTCTAGACCGTGCTCTAGACCGTGCTCTAGACCGTGCTCTAGACCGTCCTCTAGACCGTCCTCTAGACCGTCCTCTAGACCGTCCTCTAGACTGTGCCTACACTGTGATTGTTGTTGAGTTGTTTTAACTAAATATTATTCATTAAGTAACTGGTTCCACATGCTTTTTTTGTTTACTCAACTCTTTGGTCAAAGTGTTGCCTGAACGTAACATTCTTAGTTGGCCCAATCTTAGCTCCTATATGAGAAAATGTAGGCAAAAATTCAGTCAATTTCAAATGATGTTTCTTTGCTTAAATTGACTCATATGTTAATTCAACTAGAAATTATTATTTCGGCAGCTTAACTAAAATAGAAGTTACACGCAGTCCTTTAACATAATGTTTTCATTTTACACAGTTGACTTACATGATTACATTGGGCATGTTCATTTATACAATTATTATTCAACATGTCCTCGTCTGGGATTTGAACTCACAACCTCTTGGTTCACAGCATTCCAATCTTCCCGCATTACAGCCATGTCTGTGTCAATAACTGATTGAACCTGTATTGCTACAATTTACACTTCAAAGTAAATCTTAGCTCTGTTAAAAACACACTGAAGAAAAACAACTATATTTACCATAGTGACTCAGGGGCAACATTAAAACAGAATAATATGCCCCAGCAACATTAGACAACCATACAGAAAAACCTCAAATTGTTGAAATAAGTCAATCAAATCAATGGTGAACGAATAGTCAGATGAACTGATAATTGACACAGCCATGGTGGCGTAGCAGGAAGCTCGGATTGCGTTGAATCGAGGTTGTGAGTTCAAATCACAGATGAGGACATGTTTGAATAATAATTACTGTATAAATGATCATGTACAAGTATGTCAAGCTGTGTCAAATCTGTAAATGTAAAACATTGTATGTTAAAAGGACTGTGTGTGTAACTACTTTCACAGCCTTCGTTAGTTCAAATGCCTAAACAATAATTCACAGTTGAACGAACATGTGAGACAACTTGAGCAAAAGCATAATTTTAAATTGACAGATTTTTTTTTGCCAAAGTATTCTCAAATTAGAGCTAATTTGGGGCAACAATTTTTGGGGGGTTCAGGTAATACTTGGACCGAAAAGTTTAGTAAACAAATAAAAAGGCTATGGAACTAGTTACTTGGTAATAATTAGTTGAAACAACTACATTGGTGGTGGTTTTTGTTGTTGTTTCCATCTAACCATTGTTACTCTGCTCTGGTGGAGTTGAGAGATAAATATACATTGAAAGATATGTTTATGTTCCAGCAATGACTGGAAACAGTTATGTTTGGGTCGTGTCCACATGCTCCTGCCCCTCTCCCGGTCCCGGTAAACCTCAGAAGCCGCATAAAACTGGATGCATCCTTGCTGACCTTGTTTTCACCGGACGTTCCCGTTTCCATTCCAATGCATCGTGATGGGTTATGGTTGTGGGAATGACAAAGATAAGGTTATAGCCTGTTATTGGTGTGGTTATATGGGTGTACACTAGGTTATAACCTATTACTGGTGTGGTTATTTGGGTGTACACTAGGTTATAGCCTATTACTGGTGTGGTTATTTGGGTGTACACTAGGTTATAACCTATTACTGGTGTGGTTATTTGGGTGTACACTAGGTTATAGCTTATTACCGGTGTGGTTATTTGGGTGTACACTAGGTTATAACCTATTACTGGTGTGGTTATTTGGGTGTACACTAGGTTATAACTTATTACTGGTGTGGTTATTTGGGTGTACAGTAGGTTATAACCTATTACTGGTGTGGTTATTTGGGTGTACACTAGGTTATAGCCTGTTATTGGTGTGGTTATTTGGGTGTAGTTGGTTATAACCTATTACTGGTGTGGTTATTTGGGTGTACAGTTGGTTATAACCTATTACTGGTGTGATTATTTGGGTGTACACTAGGTTATAGCCTATTACTGGTGTGGTTATTGGGTGTACACTAGGTTATAACCTATTACTGGTGTGGTTATTTGGGTGTACACTAGGTTATAGCCTATTACTGGTGTGGTTATTTGGGTGTACACTAGGTTATAGCCTATTACTGGTGTGGTTATTTGGGTGTACACTAGGTTATAGCCTATTACTGGTGTGGTTATTTGGGTGTACACTAGGTTATAGCCTGTTATTGGTGTAGTTATTTGGGTGTACACTAGGTTATAGCCTATTACTGGTGTGGTTATTTGGGTGTACACTAGGTTATAGCCTATTACTGGTGTGGTTATTTGGGTGTACACTAGGTTATAGCCTGTTATTGGTGTAGTTATTTGGGTGTACACTAGGTTATAGCCTGTTATTGGTGTGGTTATTTGGGTGTACACTAGGTTATAGCCTATTACTGGTGTGGTTATTTGGGTGAAAATGTGGGATGAAGTATGATGAGGGTATGACGTTCCTTATAAAGACATGCTCAGTTTTGGCACTGTTCAGATAGATTAAAATCTTATTTTGCATACAGAAAGCTGCGTCAAATTCGGGAAATAGGCAGTATTTTGATCAGAAGATGAAGATTTTATGTCTATTCTTGGTATGTTAGTGTTTAGTTCTTTAGGTCCACTGTGTCCTGGTGGAAGTATGAATGTGGTTGAGGTCTATTTGGTTGGCACCAGAGATGTGACTGCAGGCTTGGCTTGGCTAGAGGCCCCTCACACAGCCCCTTAGTCACTGCGTGTGTGTGTGTGTGTGTGTGTGTGTGTGTGTGTGTGTGTGTGTGTGTGTGTGTGTGTGTGTGTGTGTGTGTGTGTGTGTGTGTGTGTGTGTGCGTAGGTGCGTGCGTAGGTGCATGCGTGTGTGTGTGTGTGTGTGTGTGTGTGTGTGTGTGTGTGTGTGTGTGTGTGTGTGTGTGTGTGTGTGTGTGTGTGTGTGTGTGTGTGTGTGTGTGTGTGTGTGTGTGTGTGCGCGTGCGTGCGTGTGTGTGTGTGTGTGTTTGGCTGCTGTCTTGTAACTGTAAGTCAGAATCATGTGGGTTTGCCTGGGAGATTAAGGAGGTTTTCTCTTCTTTGTTTTCCCCCCTCCTGCAGGTTGATGTTGTAACTTTCTGAGCAGTAAGCTGCATGTCAGATGTAGCATTGCGAAATACAGGAACTACAATTGCGGTCAGATATATTGGCAGCCTTGTACTTTGCAATGGAGCAGCAGAATGGTCTGTTTACTGTCCACATCAAGAGATTAACAGACAGTTATTTAGACAGAGATAGTTGTTCTAAATACCTGTTCAGTGGTTTGTTAACCAATAGTAAAATGTTTGAAAGTCACAATTGAAAAGACATGAAAAAACATGAGATTATCATGCAGTATCTTGGCCGAGTAGCTTAGAGGTAACTGCCAACAGTATCTTGGCCGAGTACCTTAGAGGTAACTGTCAACAGTATCTTGGCCGAGTACCTTAGAGGTAACTGCCAACAGTATCTTGGCCGAGTACCTTAGAGGTAACTGCCAACAGTAGCTTGGCCGAGTACCTTAGAGGTAACTGTCAACAGTATCTTGGCCGAGTACCTTAGAGGTAACTGCCAACAGTATCTTGGCCGAGTACCTTAGAGGTAACTGTCAACAGTATCTTGGCCGAGTACCTTAGAGGTAACTGCCAACAGTATCTTGGCCGAGTACCTTAGAGGTAACTGCCAACAGTATCTTGGCCGAGTACCTTAGAGGTAACTGTCAACAGTATCTTGGCCGAGTACCTTAGAGGTAACTGCCAACAGTATCTTGGCCGAGTACCTTAGAGGTAACTGCCAACAGTATCTTGGCCGAGTACCTTAGAGGTAACTGCCAACAGTATCTTGGCCGAGTACCTTAGAGGTAACTGCCAACAGTATCTTGGCCGAGTACCTTAGAGGTAACTGCCAACAGTATCTTGGCCGAGTACCTTAGAGGTAACTGCCAACAGTATCTTGGCCGAGTACCTTAGAGGTAACTGCCAACATAGAGGAAACAGCAACAAAAAACGGTATTAATTGGGTGTTGGGTCACCACGAGCCGCCAGAACAGTTTCAGTGCGCCTTGGCACACAGTACCAGTCAACAGTTTGGACACACCTACTCATTCCAGGGTTTTTCTTTATTTTGTACTATTTTCTACATTGTAGAATAATACCAAAGACATCAAAATCATCAAATAACACATATTGAATAATTTAGTAACCAAAAAAGTGTTAAACAAATCAAAATGTATTTGATATGTGAGATAAGTACTGGTGGACATTATTTGCCTTGATAACAGCTTGAGGTAGTAAGCAGGGATGCATTTCAATTAACATGTGTGCCTTGTTAAAAGTTAATTTGTGTAATTTATATCCTTCTTAATGGGTTTGAGCCAATCAGTTGTGTTGTGACAAGGTAGGCGTGGTATACAGAAGATAACCCTATTTGGTGAAAGACCAAGACCATATTATGACAAGAAAAGCTCAAATAAGCACAGAGAATTGACAGTCCATCATTACATGAAGGTCAGTCAATTCAGACAATTTCAAGAACTTTGAAAGTTTCTTCAAGTGCAGTCGCAAAAACCATCAAGTGCTATGATGAAACTGGCTCTCATGAGGACCACCACAGGATAGGAAGACCCAGAGTTACCTCTGCTGCAGAGGATAAGTTCATTAGAGTTACCAGCCTCAGATATTGCAGCCCAAATAAATGCTTCACAGAGTTCAAGTAACAGACACATCGCAACATTAACTGTTCAGAGGAGACTGCGTGAATTAGGCCTTCATGGTCGAATTGCTGCAAAGAAACCACTACTAAAGGACACCAGAAGAAGAGACTTGCTTGATCTAAGAAACACAAGCAATGAACTTTAGACTGGTGGGAATCTGTCCTTTGGTCTGATGAGTCCACATTTGAGATGTTTGGTTCCAACCGCCGTGTCTTTGTGAGACGCTGAGTAGGTGAACGGATGATCTCCGCATCGTGGCTCCCACCATGAAGCATGGAGGAGGAGGTGTGATGGTGTGGGGGTGCTTTGCTGATGACACTGTCAGTGATTTATTTAGAATTCAAGGCACACTTAACCAGCATGTCTACCACAGCATTCTGCAGCGATACTCCATCCCATCTGTTTAGCACTTAGTGAGACTAGCATTTGTTTTTCAACAGAATAATGACCCAACAACCTCCAGGCTGTGTAAGGGCTAATTGACCAAGAAGGAGAGGGATGGAGTGCTGCATCAGATGACCTGGCCTCCACAATCACCTCAACCCAATTGATGTCTTCGCTATTATTCTACAATGGAGAACATAGTCACAATAAAGAAAAACCCTGGAATGAGGAGGTGTGTCCAAACTGTTGACTGGCACAGTAGATTCTACAAGTGTCTGGAACTCTATCCAAGGGATGCGACACCATTCCATCATTTGGTGTTTTGTTGATGGTGGTGGAAAACGCTCTCAGGCACCGGTCCAGAATCTCTAATTAGTGTTCAATTGGGTTGTGACTGACACACACACACACACACACTTTACACCCCCTATGCTCATTTGAGACCCCGTTTTCAAAGTCTCTGAGTACTGTTCTTCTAGCCATGGTAGCCAAAGTAATTGGAAACTCTGCATTTCTATACGTGACCCTAAGCACGACGGGACGTTTTAATTGGTTAATTAACTCAGGAACCACACCTGTCTGTATCCCTCATTTAACTTATACCTAAATAATGTTGATGATTCATCCTATACTCGTATTTGTGGCCAAAGCAATATTCATTGGAGAAAAAAAGACTTTAAAAAAAGCCAACCTCCAACCAACCTCCAAAGAGAGGATGAGCTGGTCAATCGGTGGTCTAATGAACGGTGTACACCCCACACCATTCCAAAACAGAAAAGGGGATTTTTAACATACTTAATTATATTATTTGGAAGGAAAACTATTTCAGTCTTATTGTAATTAAATATAGGTCATATTTCTTAGAAATCTGGAAACACTGGTCAGTTAATTTAATGTGAGGGAGGTTGGCCAGGAGTCAGGTTTGCCTGTGAAGGAGGATGGCCAGGAGTCAGGTTTGCCTGTGAAGGAGGATGGCCAGGAGTCAGGTTTGCCTGTGTAGGAGGATGACCAGGAGGCAGGTTTGTCTGTGAAGGAGGATGGCCAGGAGTCAGGTTTGCCTGTGAACGAGGATGGCCAGGAGTCAGGTTTAGCTGTGAGGGACGTTGACCAGGAGTCAGAGCTTGGCGTTGCAGTTATGCAAATGTATCTCACATGATAGGAGATGATATGAATGAGGGATCACAGATCTCTCCCCCCCTCTCTCTCTCTCTCTCTCTCTCTCTCTCTCTCTCTCTCTCTCTCTCTCTCTCTCTCTCTCTCTCTCTCTCTCTCTCTCTCTCTCTCTCTCTTTCTTTCTCTTTCTTTCTGTCTTTCTTTCTCTCTTTCTGTCTTTCTCTCTTTCTCTCTCTCTCTCTCTCTCTCTCTCTCTCTCTCTCTCCCCCCCTCTCTCTCTCACTCTCTCTCTCCCCCTCTCTCTTTCTATCTCTTTCTGTCTCTCTCTCTCTTCCTCTCTCTCTCTCTCTCTCTCTTTCCCTCTCTCTTGGTGGGTCACAACAGAAGATAAACTCAAATACTTTTAGATCGGTCAAAGCACACACAAAAACAGTTTGGCATCCAAACAGTTTGGGAACCGCTGTCTGTATGTAACTGAACTGACTGTAGTTGCACTCTTAGATAAAGTTAGAAAGGTTGTTCGTCTATGTTACATCCTGGCCCGTCTCTCTCTGTATAGCCTGTAATCATTTAGGGTGGATCTGGCCATGCTCTTATATATTTAGGGAATGAAAACATATTGCAACAATGTCTCATAATTATTGCCTGATGTTCGGAGGCAGCTAAAACAGAAATACGATTCCCAGCATTCTTTTGGTTTCCTGTCCCCTTTCGCCCAGAACCACGTCTCAATTCTTCGCCCACCTCCTTTCTTTGTTTTTATCCCGCTATAAGATTGTCTTCTCTGCAGATGTATGGGAACTGTGTCCTTCTCATCATCTCGTCTCTTCTAACACATGTTGATCATTATGACTGTGGTCACAACTATGAGTGGCGTTATAAACAATGACTCATGTGAGACACTCTGTGGAAGTAATTAAACACTTGTTGGGATTTGTGTCATCATGTTTTTGGGGCACTGCAGACGCACAGACGAAACAGTTTATCATTGGGAGTTTCAAAAGGTTGGTGGTAGCCAGTCAGCTGATTTGTTCTGGGATGCAGCGTAAGTTGACTTGCCTAGTTAAATAAAGGTTAAATCAATTGGCTAGAGACTTTGTTTTGTTTACTTGGTGGGTCACAAGATGAACTCCGAGGTGAAAAGCTTTAAATTAGTTTTCTTTGTGCCTGGAGGACACTCAGTAGGGGCAGAGGGAAGGGGACAGGAGTTGCACCATGTGACAGTGAGGCGGAGCTAATGTCAGATGCTTTAGGATGGGGTCAGTAATACTGGGCCGTAGCACTTTGGGCCTGTGGTGGTGGTGGTGAAGATTTATAGAAATGAAGATTGAGTCGTTTTTTTACATCTGGGTTCGGCATATTTTCTCTCATAACACTATTACTCTTGGGGGGGGGGTTGTATTAGCTTACCCCCGTACCCCTGCCAACAGCACAGGGTGGCTAGACCACAACACCATCAGTGTTCACAGTAGAGAGGGACTAATGCTGAAGTGTTCATGTAGTCTGTGCTTTAACAAGCCACTGAGGGCTTAGGGGACCACCCTCCCTTCATAGCCTGGGATCCATCCCGTTGACTACTACAGGCTCTCTGCCAGTCTGCTCTGCTGAGGCACTAGGACTTTTATGGCTTTGTTTTAATGGATGACATTTGGAGTTGTAGAAAGGGCTTGATTGTTAGAACAGTTTGCAAATCAGTCAGGAAAAATGCTCAGGCAAGAGCCATGGAACTGTGAGGCACTAGGGAACTTTTGCCGTGGTATGGCTTTGTTTTAATGGATGACATTTGGAGTTGTAGAAAGGGCTTGATTGTTAGAACAGTTTGTAGTCAAATCATTAGAACAAAGTTTTATTCCAGAAGGAGCTCTGTTGACAGGGAGGAAGTTTGCCGTGGTAACAGGCAAGAGCCATGGAACAGGAAAAATGTGAGGAAGTTTGCCGTGGTAACAGGCATGAGCCATGGAACAGGAAGAATGTCAGGAAGGTTGCCGTGGTAACAGGCCTGAGCCATTAAGGTCTTCTTTTTCTTTCTCTCTTTCTTCGGACAGCAGGCAATATTCCTCCCTTTCCTATCCTTCCTACAGCCACCGTTAAGTCCTGACAGGCTGTCATTTCATGAGCTGAGAGCTAACAGGTTTATCATGCCTATGGATGGATGAACAAACAATTGCATGAATGAATGAATGATGTTGTGCTTGGATTTACTGTCACCTTGACACAACCAGATTGATCATAGTGGTCCATGTTTTGCCTTCCAGAGAGCCCTGTCTAGACCCACCTGTTCCCAGCAGCAGTACCTCAAAGAAAAGAGATGTTGCAGCAGGTGTGAACCAGGTAAACTACACACACATACACACATACACATACACACATACACACATACACACATACAGACACATATACACACATACATACACACACATACACGCACACACACATACACACACACACACACATACAGTGGTTCTTCCTTTAAAAGTTTGGAGCTTATGCCGTGACCGTTTGTGGTAGATGGTGGAAGATTGTGGTAAATTGCGTCATTCTAGCAACAATGGCTGACACTTAAATAACGTGCCACAGAATTCTGCGGCACCCCGCAAGCTGTGCTGCAGTACTCCGCAACTTTTAAAGGAAGAACCACTGTACACACGCACACACACAAAAACATACTCCATTCCCCTCCTACATCACTGGAACATTGGTGTATAACTGGTGTCCAGACTAAGGGCTGAGTCAGACTGATCTGTGGCTAACGGACACCAAATTAGAACAAATTCATTTTGGTCTGTGGTCAGTGTGTGACGTATCAACTTCCCTGTTTTCTAATTGGCTAAACGGATGGTTACGTATCCGTTGGCCCGTCAAATGTGCGACTCCCATTGAGAAAGCATTGGAAATCACGTATTGGGATAATACCAGCGGGCCAGTCTGGCCTCCCCCTAACCCACTCTCTCTCCCCCAGGGTCCTATGTGTTTGCAGAGTGTGCTGGTTACTCTGACACAAAGTGTCGTCCGTGTGGCAGTGATGAGTACCAGCCTGACTGGACCAACGAGACCAAGTGTCTGCCTCAGAAGTTCTGTGACACAGGTCAGTAGGTGACTGGGCCTTGGTCTGGGGGGAGTCAGGAGTCTAGCTGGGTGACTGGGTCTTGGTCTCGGTGCAGTGTGGAGTCTACCTGGGGGAGTCAGTAGTCTATCTGGGTGACTGGGTCTTGGTCTCAGTCTAGCTGGGTGAGTCTTGGTCTGGGGGGAGTCAGGAGTCTAGCTGGGTGACTGGGCCTTGGTCTGGGGGGAGTCTAGCTGGGTGACTGGGTCTTGGTCTCGGGAGTCTACCTGGGGAGTCAGTAGTCTATCTGGGTGACTGGGTCTTGGTCTCGGTGCAGTGTGGGTCTACTTGGTCTGGGGAGTCAGGAGTCTATCTGGGTGACTGGGTCTTGGTCTCAGTGCAGTGTGGAGTCTACCTGGGGGGAGTCAGTCAGTAGTCTATCTGGGTGACTGGGTCTTGGTCTCGGGGCAGTGTGGGTCTGGGTCCTGGGGGGGAGTCAGTAGTCTAGCTGGGTGACTGGGTCTTGGTCTCAGTGCAGTGTGGAGTCTACCTGGGGAGTCAGTAGTCTATCTGGGTGACTGGGTCTTGGTCTCAGTGCAGTGTGGAGTCTACCTGGGGGGGTCTTTCAGTAGTCTATCTGGGTGACTGGGTCTTGGTCTCGGTGCAGTGTGGAGTCTACCTGGGGAGTCAGTAGTCTATCTGGGTGACTGGGTCTTGGTCTCAGTGCAGTGTGGAGTCTACCTGGGGAGTCAGTAGTCTATCTGGGTGACTGGGTCTTGGTCTCGGTGCAGTGTGGAGTCTACCTGGGGAGTCAGTGGGGAGTCTATCTGGGTGACTGGGTCTTGGTCTCGGTGCAGTGTGGAGTCTACCTGGGGTCTATCTGGGTGAGTCAGTAGTCTAGCTGGGTGACTGGGTCTTGGTCTCGGTGCAGTGTGGAGTCTACCTGGGGGAGTCAGTAGTCTATCTGGGTGACTGGGTCTTGGTCTCAGTGCAGTGTGGAGTCTACCTGGGGGAGTCAGTAGTCTATCTGGGTGACTGGGTCTTGGTCTCAGTGCAGTGTGTAGTCTACCTGGGGGAGTCAGTAGTCTATCTGGGTGACTGGGTCTTGGTCTCAGTGCAGTGTGGAGTCTACCTGGGGGAGTCAGTGAGTCTATCTGGGTGACTGGGTCTTGGTCTCGGTGCAGTGTGGAGTCTACCTGGGGGAGTCAGTAGTCTATCTGGGTGACTGGGTCTTGGTCTCAGTGCAGTGTGGAGTCTACCTGGGGAGTCAGTAGTCTATCTGGGTGACTGGGTCTTGGTCTCGGTGCAGTGTGGAGTCTACCTGGGGAGTCAGTAGTCTATCTGGGTGACTGGGTCTTGGTCTCGGTGCAGTGTGGAGTCTACCTGGGGGTCTCAGTGCAGTGTGGAGTCTAGGGGGAGTCAGTCTATCTGGGTGACTGGGTCTTGGTCTCAGTGCAGTGTGGAGTCTACCTGGGGAGTCAGTAGTCTATCTGGGTGACTGGGTCTTGGTCTCAGTGCAGTGTGGAGTCTACCTGGGGGAGTCAGTACTGTCTTGGTCTGCATCTGGGTGACTGGGTCTTGGTCTCGGTGCAGTGTGGAGTCTACCTGGGGGAGTGTAGTCTATCTGGGTGACTGGGTCTTGGTCTCTTGGTCTCGCAGTGTGGAGTCTACCTGGGGGAGTCAGTAGTCTATCTGGGTGACTGGGTCTTGGTCTCGGTGCAGTGTCTACCTGGGGAGTCTACCTGGGGGAGTCAGTAGTGTATCTGGGTGACTGGGTCTTGGTCTCAGTGCAGTGTGGAGTCTACCTGGGGGAGTCAGTAGTCTATCTGGGTGACTGGGTCTTGGTCTCGGTGCAGTGTGGAGTCTACCTGGGGGAGTCAGTAGTCTATTGTTGAAGCTTTGTTTTCTAGTCAGTTTCAACTGGTGTTTGTCTGACATTTTATACAAAGCTTTTTGGAGATGCTGATATCTGTGGTGTCTGCTGACCTCTAACCCCTGACCTGTGTGTGGCCCCCAGGTAAGGGCTTTAACCGTGTGAGGCCCAGTAACCGCCTGGCTGCAGTACCCTGTCAGTGTAAACCTGGTTTCCAGTGTTCTCCCATCAACTGTGAGTTCTGTGAGAAGATTCCTACCTGTGGACCAGGATATGGACTGGAGACTGACACAGGTGAGAGAGAGACACACACACACATGCAGGAATGCATATACACAAACACACACACACACACACACAAAACCACACACTGGACTGTTGTCAGCAGTCCAGTTGTTTACTCTTTCTCCTCTGTTGTTTGTGTTTTAAACTCAGAGTCGGGCAGGAGAACTTGTGTTGCGTGCAAGAGAGGACATTTCTCTCCCAACACCTCTATGGAACCATGCAGTCTGTGGACCAAGTGAGTTAACACACACACACATACTGTTCACCATGTCCCGTCATACAAATATTTTTCCCTGGGTGCTCGTATTTTTTAGAACAGTGTGCCCGAGTGAGACAGGAACGGGGTTCTGCAGGCGCCCAAAGCTCCACCGCATCAGTGTTCTGACCAATGCCGCACCACTTCCCCTGGAACACACAGCTGCTTCTACCACTGCCTGGCTCTGTGGTGAACCAATAGAAAGAACAGAGAGGGAGAAAGAGAGAAAGAGAGCAGAGAGAGCAGAGAGAGCAGAGAGAGAAGGAGAGAGGGGGATGTGGGGAAGAGGGGGATGGGGGAGAGAGAGAGAGAGAGAGAGAGAGAGAGAGAGAGTGAAAGATATCTTAAACGTTCAAGCAGACAACCTAAGAAAATGTAAAACAATGACAAATGGTTTGATGAAGAATGCAAAAACCTAAGAAAGAAATTGAGAAACCTGTCCAACCAAAAACATGGAGACACAGAAAACCTGAGCCTTCACTATGGTGAGTCACTAAAACAATACAGAAATACACTACGGAAAAAGAAGGAACAGCACGTCAGAAATCAGCTCAATGTAATTGAAGAATCCATAGACTCTAACCACTTCTGGGAAAATAGGAAAACACTAAACAAACAACAACACGAAAAGTTATCTATCCAATATGTAGATGTGTGGATAAACCACTTATTTTTGGCTCTATCACAAAGAACAAACAGCAAAAACATATTCTGTACATGATCAATTACAAATCTTAGAATCAGCTACTAAAGACTACCAGAACCTCCAATTGCAGGATTCTCCAATTGCATTGAATGACCTACAGGACAAAATACAAACCATCCAACCCAAAAAGGCCTGTGGTGCTGAGGGAAAAACATATGACGTTATAAAATCTATCCACACAAACCGGCCGATACCTGCTAATGATCAGAATCCAGAAAAGAGCGTTCAAATCTACAACCACTTAAAAGGAAGTGATTCACAAACCTTCCATAACAAAGCCATCACCTACAGAGAGATGAACCTAAAGAAGAGTCCCGTAAGCAAGCTGGTTCTGGGGCTCTGACCACAGACACAAAACAAGGGCAGAGAAAATCAGGACAGCAACACAATTAGACGCAACCAAATCATGAGAAAACAAAAAGAGAATTACTTGACACATTGGAAAGAATTTACCAAAAAACAGAGCAAACTAGAATGTTATTTGGCCCTAAACAGAGAGTACACAGTTGCAGAATACTTGACCACTGTGACTGACCCAAAATGAAGGAAAGATTTGACTGTGTACAGACTCAGTGAGCATAGCCTTGCTATTGAGAAAGGCCGCTGTAGGCAGACCTGGCTCTCAAGAGGCTATGTGCTCACTGCCCACAAAATGAGGTGTAAACTGAGCTGCACTTCCTAACCTCCTGCAGAATATATGACCATATTAGAGACACATATTTCCCTCAGATTACACAGACCCACAAAGGATTCAAAAACTAATCCAATTTTGATAACCTCCCTCCCATATATATTGGGGGAAATACCACAGTGTGCCATCACAGCAGCAAGATTTCAAATCAAATCAAAATGTATTTGTCACATGCGCCGAATACAACAGGTGTTTACTTTACCTTGAAATGTTTACTTACCAACAATGGCGTTTTAAGAAAAATATGAATTTTTACTAAATAAACAAAAGTAAACAATTAAAGAGCAACAGATCAATAACAATAACGAGGCTATACAGTGAATTGCGAAAGTATTCACCCCCCTTTGCATTTTTCTTATTTTGTTGTCTTACAACCTGGAATTAAAATAGATTTTGTATCATTTGATTTACACAACATGCTTACCTCTTGGAAAATACAAAATATTTGTTATTGTGAAACAAGCAAGAAATAATACAAAAAAACAAAGTCAATACTTTGTAGAGCCACATTTTGCAGCTATTACAGCTGCAAGTCTCTTGGGATATGTCTCTATAAGCTTGGCACATCTAGCCACAGGGTTTTGCACATTCTTCAAGGCAAACTACTCTAGCTCCTTCAAGTTGGATGGGTTCATTAAAACTTCTTAGGGCTAGGCCCCATTTTTCTCCACTTCCTGTCTGAATGACGTACCCAAAGTAGATTGCCTGTTGCTCAGGCCCTGAAGCCAGGATGTTTACATAGTGGGTACCATTGGAAAGGAAACACTTTGAAGTTTGTAGAAATGTTAAAATAATGTAGGAGAATATAACACAATATATATGGTAGGAGAAAATCCAAAGAAAAACCAACCAGAATGTTGTTTTTTGAGAGAGAACATACAATGGAAATTACAATGGAAAGTATAGGGGCATACTGTAGATGGGAAAGTATAGGGGCATAATTATAGCTCCCAGGATGCAATTCCTATGCCTTCCACAGGGTGTCAGCGGTCTATGTTCAAGATTTCAGGCTTGTAACTTCTAAAACGATTAAGAAACATCCGTTTTAGTACAGGGACAGAGTCTTGGAAATGTGTGTTTGGGCGCACCATGAAGACAAGACGCATCTGCTAAAATTGGTTTCCTATGAAACATACGTCTTTCCGAAATAAATATTATAGTTTGATTACAGTTCAGGGTATCTGAGGAGTAAAAATAGAAACGTATTTTGACTTGTTGAAACAAAGTTTAGGGGTAGATTTTTGGATTCCTTTCTCTGCATGTTGAACGAGTGGAATACTCAAATTGATGGCGCCAACTAAACTGACTTTTTGGGATATAAAGAAGGATTTTATCTAACAAAACAACACCACATGTTATAGCTGGGACCCTTTGGATGACAAATCAGAGGAAGATTTTCAAAAAGTAAGTGAATATTTATGAAACCTGTGCCGGAGGAAAAATATTTTGATGTGAGGCGTTATCGACGCACTTATTGATGAAGCCGGTGATTGTTGTGGTATACCATCAGATGCCATCGGATGAATCCCGGAACATATTCCAGTCTGTGCTAGCAAAACAGTCCTGTAGCTTAGTATCTGCGTCACCTGACCACTTCCGTATGAAGCTAGTCACTGGTACTTCCTCCTTTAGTTTCTGCTTGTATGCAGGAATCAGGATAGAATTGCCAAATGGAGGGTGAGGGAGAGCTTTGTACGCATCTCTGTGTGGTGTGAAGGTGGTCTTGAGTTTTTTTCCCTCTTGTTTCATATGTAACATGCTAATGTACCTGTTGCCACAAGAAAAAGGCAACCAGTGAAGAACAAACACCATTGTAAATACAACCTATATTTATGTTTATTTATTTTCTCTTTTTTACTTTAACTATTTGCACATCACTATAACACTGTACATAGACATAATATGACATTTGAAATGTGTCTACTCCTTTGAAACTTGTTTACTGTTGATTTTTTATTGATTATTTCACTTTTGTTCATGATCTATTTCACTTGCTTTCACAATGTAAACATATGTTTCCCATAAAGCCCTTCAAAATGAATTGAATTGAGAGAGAGCAGAGAAAGAGAAAAAGAGAGATAAAGAGAGATGGAATGCCTGGATTGCTAAAAACAGAAATAATGACAATGTATCCTCTCCTCCCCTGTGTCCTCTCCTCCCCTGTGTCCTCTCCTCCCCTGTGTCCTCTCCTCCTCTGTGTTTTCTCCTCCCAGTTGTAACGGTCTGGGGAAGAGTGACAAGCAGACTGGGAGCGACCAGACTGATGCTGTATGTGGACCCCATCTCTCTGGTGCCTCTACCTCCTGGGTCCTACTGTGGGTTCTGTCAGTCATCACTGTCCTTTGTCTCCTCATCCTCCTGCTCTACTGCTACAAGGAAAAACTTCGACTACTCTCAGGTACCTGAGGCAGAGATCACATTTGTTATGTATGACCATGATGTTGAGGGAATTTTGCTTTTATAGAAATATGTCTTGGCATAAAATGACTGACTAATGAGCGAAATGACTGACTAATGTCATCCTCTTATGTCTTCCAGTGAATTTACGATCATGTGTCCAGAATTTGAAAAGGACCAGGATACAGCAGGTAAGGTAGACTCTCTTTAGTGGTCAAGATGACACGCATTAACAGTTTACAAATAGTCTAATCTGTCTGTCTCTCTTTCCAGGAGACTCTGGCCCCTCTCTACCACAGTGGCGTCGTGGGAGGGGGACTAGAGGGTCAGAGTGGCACTCTGCGTGAGACAACCTGTCTTATTGGCCTGGCTCACAGCCCCTCAGAAACCCCACACACCTGTCCTACAGCTACACCTGGTGACCGGGTCAAACTGCCACCCACCAAAGAGATGGAGGAGGAGAGGAGGGAGGAGGAGGATGAGGGGGTGGGGAGTGAGGGGTCAGGGGAGGCAGAGGAGGTTTCTGAGGATGGTGTGTCAGAGGATGTGTGTGTGTCTCCACTGTGGGCTGGCTCCTGTGTGTGTGTGTTGTCTGTCAGGGAACCATTAGAGGTAGGGGATAATGAAGACTGTAGCCAGGCTGTCAACCCTGGAACCCTCGGGACCTGCTCCTGTGGAGGAGAGGGGGAGAGCAAGGGGGGAGAGAAGGATGAAAGGAAAGATGGAGGGAGGGAGAGGGCCAAGGTGGTAGAGGGTCTGCAAGTGAAGAGCTCTGAGAGGAGCAGCCATACCTCCTCCCCCTTCTCCCTCTCTCCCACCTCCTCCTCTCTCTCCCCCGCTGACCATTCATGTGACCTCTACCCACCGCTGACCCAAGTCAGGTCAGAGGTCAAAGGTCAGCTTATTGACAGCTCACAGAGGAAAGGGGAGGAGCTATACAGACTGAACTGCAGCATAAGCTCCACCCTCACCACAAAAGCCACGCCCCCTTTGACCTCCGCAATATCTCCTTACCCCTCGGTGACCTCTGTAACTGTGGGTGACCGGCAGTCCGAGCTGACCTCTGAAGCCTCCAGCAGTGAGCAAAACCAGGGACTTTCTTGGAGGGACATTGGGGGAAACAAGCTCTCGTCTGGGGGCTCGGAGCTGGATTGTGCCCCTGAGAGCCTCCAGAGTCAACTCACGGAACCAGCACTCACCTCAGGTAGATACAGCGCAGAGTTCTAGCAGTTCCACACTCATAAGAAAAAGGCTAAATACACGTGTCATTATACATTCCAACCATTGTTAAAGAGGAAAGATACATATATCCACGGGTGTTTCTCCTGGCTTATTGGACCTGGGTTATTGTATAGGACTGTGAAAAGGTGATTCTGAAATGTCAATGTTGTTCCTCCAAAATGTATGTATTGGTTTCCACCTAATGACCTCCTGTTGTCTTAAGGACCACACACAGTAGGAATGTGTTAGATGAGCCAGTGATTACACGCTGTAACATTCAGTGTGTGTGTGTGTGTGTGTGTGTGTGTGTGTGTGTGTGTGTGTGCGCATGGGTGGGTGTTTAACTCTCGGAGTGTGAGCTTACACACAACACTCCTGTTTACCCAGAGTTCCACAGGGTTATTCAAAGTGACCACAGGTGTAATTGAAACAAGATGTGCTCTGAATACCCAGCCCTTGAGTAATACCCAGACTCACACACTTTCAAACTCTCATCAATCACTGTGTACTTGAATTATGCCCCAAGGCAGCAGTAAGCAAATAAACACAGTTTCCCATAATGCAGTAATAACATGTAATCAACTGGACTTCCCGCTCAGAGGTTAAACATGGGATCACACCTCAGAGAGACAGGGAGAGACAGGGGCTGCATCTCAACAGTCTATTGAGATTTCCTCTCTGTGTCTCTCCTGGGTGAGAATAGTACAGAGAGCGAAGCAAGGACACCTCTTCCACATGATCACATGATCACATGAGGAAGGAAGAAGGAAAGGACATGAAGAGAGGAAGCCACTTTAGACTGAAATGTTTCACAATCGTGTGGTCATATAGTTTTTTCCTATTCTTACTATGCCATGTGTACACATAGCCATGTGTACGGTTTATGGTATCTGCCTCCCTAGGGTAGTTCAACTCTAAACAGAGTACACAGAGACAGCAGGTATTCCTGGCCAGACTGGTGTTACAGTTCCAGTCAATTATTTCAGATGTGATTCCAGACACTGACACATATGTTATGATAAATGTGTGAAGAGTGACTCAGTGAAAGTCTGGGGTCTCGTTGCACCTCTAAACATTTTTTTTTAAGGAACTAGAGAATGAAAGAAAAATGGAGAGAGAGAGAGAGAGCGAGAGGGGGAGAGGGAGAGGGAGAGGGGGAGAGGGAGAGGGAGAGGGAGAGGGAGAGAGAGAGAGAGAGAGAGAGAGAGAGAGAGAGAGAGGGAGAGAGAGAGAGAGAGAGAGAGAGAGAGAGAGAGATAGAGAGAGAGAGATAGAGAGAGAGAGAGAGAGAGAGAGAGAGAGAAGGGGGAATAGAAAGGAGGAGGAGGTCTGTTGAAATGGGCAGCAGACGACATCAGACATGGATGTCTGTAAGTTTCCGGTCGTGTTTATAAATGCCATCAGTAGTGTGATCTATGAATATGGAAATAAGGGAACAGATGGAAGTTTGTTCCTCTTCATTTGAATATTCCGATGGCTCAGTGTGGTGTCTGGCTGCAAGGCTTGATGCTACAGTAGCTGGAAGTTACAGTGGCAAGAAAAAGTATGTGAACCCATTGGAAATACCTGGATTTCTGCATAAATTGGTCATAAAATGAAATCTGATCTTCACCTAGGTCACAACAATAGACACACAGTCTGCTTAAACTAATAACACACAAACAATTATACATTTTCATGTCTTTATTGAAAACACTGTGTAAACATTCACAGTGCAGGGTGGGAAAAGTATGTGATCCCTTGGATTTAATAACTGGTTGACCTTCCTTTGGCAGCAATAACCTCAACCAAACGTTTTCTGTGGTTGCGGATCAGACCTGCACAACGGTCAGGAGGAATTTTGGACCATTCATCTTTACAAAATAGCACTATTCTTGGGATGTCTGGGGTGAACTGCTCTCTTGAGGTCATGCCACAGCATCTCAATCGGGTTGAGGTCAGGACTCTAACTGGGCCACTCCAGAAGGTGTATTTTCTTCTGTTGAAGCCATTTTGTTGTTGATTTATTTCTGTGTTTTGGGTCGTTGTCCTGTTGCATCACCCAACTTCTGTTGAGCTTCAATTGGCGGACAGACAGCCTAAAGTTCTCCTGAAAAGAACATTTAGGGGTGGCAGGTAGCCTAGTGGTTAGACCTTTGGGCCAGAAACTGAAGGGTTGCTGGATTGAATCCCTGAGCTGACAAGGTAAAAATCTGTTGTTCTGAACAAGGCAGTTAACCCACTGGTCCCCTATAGGCCATCATTGTAAATAAGAATTTGTTCTTAACTGACTTTCCTGGTTAAATTAAAAGAATGTCTTGATAAACTTGGGAATTCATTTTTCCGTCGATGATAGCAAGCTGTCCAGGCCCTGAGGCAACAAATACTTTACAGTTGGGATGAGGTTTTGATGCTGTTCCTTTTTCTCTCCACACATAGTGTTGTGTTTTCCTTCCAAACAACTCAACTGTAGTTTAATCTGTCTACAGAATATTTTGCCAGCAGCGCTGTAGAACATCCAGGTGCACTTCAGATGTGCAGCAATGTTTTTTTTGGACAGCAGTGGCTTCTTCCGTGGTGTCCTCCCATGAACACCATTCTTGTTTTGTGTTTTATGTATCGTAGACTCGTCAACAGCGATGTTAGCATGTTCCAGAGATTTCTGTAAGTCTAGCTGACACTCTAGGATTCCTCTTAACCTCATTGAGTATTCTGTGCTGTGCTCTTGCAGTTATCTTTGCAGGACAGGCACTTGTAGGGAGAGTAGCAACAGTGCTGAACTCTCCATTTATAGACAATTTGTCTTACTGGGACTGATGAACATCAAGGCTTTTAGAGATACTTTTGTAACCCTTTCCAGATTTATGCAAGTCAACAATTCTTAACTTTAGGTCTTCTGAGATCTCTTTTGTAAAAGAGAGAAGATTCACATCAGGCCATGCTTCTTGTGAATAGCAAACTTACATTTTGTGAGTGTTTTTATGGGGCAAGGCAGCTCCAACCAACATCACATACTTTTTCCAACCTACACAGTGAATGTTTAAATGATGTATTCTATATAGACAAGAAAAATACAATAATTTGTGTGTAATTAGTTTAAGCACACTATGTTTGTCTATTGTTGTGACTAAGATGAAGATCAGATCAAATTTCACTACAAATGTATGCATAAATCCACGGGGGTTCACTTAATTTTTCTTTGTCACTGTATAAAGTCAGATTTAATGACAGTATCTGTTTCTGTAGTGAACAGGACATGTCGTCTGTGATAATGTTCTGACAAACTGTACTTCTCTGTCTAAGTGGTGGTTTGAATAAATTTGGACATTTTCACATGGAATGAAAACTGCTTGTCACACTGAAACCCTGATGTTCAAGGATATGGTTAGGATGTCCTTGACCAGGACTATGGTCAAAGGTACCGCAGCCTACCATGGTCTTTCTGTGGTCACTGTGCACCATCATCATCACGCCCACTGGCTATTAGTCATCTGGGGTTGCCCCTAACATGCTGGTTAAACTGACCCCTTACCTCTCTCTCTCTCTCTCGCTGTCTCTCTCTCGTTCTCTCTCTCTCTCTGTCTCTCTCTGTCTCTGTCTCTCTCTCCCCCTGTTCTCTCTCTCTCGCTGTCTCTCTCGTTCTCTCTCTCTCTCTCTCTCAGGTCAGGTGACAGGGAACAACAACACCACCTTTATCTCTAGTGGTCAGGTGATGAACTTCAACGCTGACGTCATCGTCGTCTACGTCAGCCAGACGTCTCTAGGCAACGAGGGGGAGGGGCCAGACGATGCGTTCGGAAGCCCCGTTCAGGAACAGGCCAATGAGAGAGCTCCGATGTTCCAGAGTTCCATCTCCTCCAAAAGTGTCAGCCATTCGTCAGTGGCGTCCTCAGTAAACTCCATTACCCATAACCCCCTACGGCAGGAGGACAACCTGCCGGTTCAGGAAGTGACTGATCAGTGGCCGAGAGAGAATTGAAACATGAAAATGGTGGATAGTGTACCATTAAACCACGAGAGGAGCGAAGCCTGTCCAAAACCTACTGCTACGACCTACTCCAAACAATCGTCCACGGTCTTCCTGGGTAGGGGTTAATTATTGGAACTGGGCCATAGACTTGGACCTGGAGGACTGTGATCCTCATCTGCCCTTGTGGTTGTTTCTCAATAGTCTCATGTAGAGCTTTGGCAGTCATGAAATTTTGTCAGCTGGTGATTGTCAAGCAAATAACTGCCTGTCTCACGGTAATTGACTGTTAATTAACATAAACACATTCAGCATCTCCTGGCTTCCACTTCCTACAAGACACTGATGCAGACCTTTAAAAATGGAATAAATCCATGTAATATAGCCTAAACCATCACAGTAAATCCAGTATTTATTTTTGAGTGTTCTAAAGAAACACGATATGAAGAAAATGTAGTCTATTTCAGAAGAACAGAATAGCATAGTCTGAGTTGTCCTTATGTTAGGTCCTGACCTGGGTATGCCATATGTCTGTGGGCTACACTAGTTCATTTAGCAGACAAGATTTGTTTAGAATTCCGTGGCATCATTTTATATTTTATAATATGAAGAATATAATTGAACAATGGGCTAATGGAACAAAGCTGAATAATAATAACATGGTGCTATTCTGTGTTGAGAGGTTAACAAAGAATCAGATATGCTCTCATATGCTTCATTTAGAGTTATTTGTGTAACTTTAGTTGTGATACAAATGTTGGGCTATATGTATTGATTTCTAATACATTTTAAGGCTGCATGATGCGACTCTAATGATGATTTGAAAAAAAGTTGCATTAAAGGCATGAGCTCTGCTTTGTTTTTCTGTGCAGGATGTACACACTTCATCAGTCTCTCATTCACAATTTGACAAGCACTTGATAATTCCTCGAAATTCCCGGCTACATGCCCTTTGTGTGGCCTTAATGCCCCCTAAATGAATCCATGCCCTTTGTGTGACCTTAATGCCCCCTAAATGAATCCATCCCCTTTGTTTAACCTTAATGCCCTCTAAATGAATCCATGCCCTTTGTGTGGCCTTAATGCCCCCTAAATGAATCCATGCCCTTTGTGTGACCTTAATGCTCCTAAATGAATCCATGCCCTTTGTGTGACCATAATGCCCCCTAAATTAATCCATGCCCTTTGTGTGGCCGTAATGCCCCCTAAATGAATCCATGCCCTTTGTGTGACCATAATGCCCCCTAAATTAATCCATGCCCTTTGTGTGGCCTTAATGCCCTCTAAATGAATCCATGCCCTTTGTGTGACCATAATGCCCCTAAATGAATCCATGCCCTTTGTGTGGCCGTAATGCCCCCTAAATGAATCCATCCCCTTTGCAGCCAGTGGGCATTGTGGGCATCTACACTAATTGAAGTGGATTTAACAAGTGACATCAATAAGGGATCACAGGTTCCACCCAGACTCACCTGGTCAGTCTATTTCATGGAAGGAACAGGTGTTCTTAATGTTTTGTGGACTCAGTGTATAATATACATGTAAATGTTTGTTTTTTAAACCGTTTTTTATGCTGTCAGGTGTAGGACTAATGAAGAAATCTCTGGAACCAAATACCTTATTGTCTTACTACAAAAACCATGGAAGTGGTTTGGTGATCCACACTCTTGTGAGTAACCGTGTTTAAAAAGACTGGTGTTAGCTTTAGCTCAGAGGGGTAACAATCTTGTGCCCAGCAGGAGACCTAGGATTCACCCACCAAGATAATTAAGCACCTACTCATGATTTATTATTGACCTTCCTTAAGAACTGAGAGTTTGTTAATCTGGCTCCACAAGTCCAGGTCTGAAACCAGGTATTCAATAGCTAACTAATCAAATATAGCTTTCAGGAGTTGAAAGTGGAAACTTTTAACTTGTTCATATCTGTAAATAAAATGTACATATTGATTCAAATCAAATTGCAATAAATGACAGAACTGTTTTGATAAAAATTCAGTGTGTTTTTTCATCAAGCCCCATTGTGACAGCAGTCTTACTGTTATTTCATGGTTTACTGTCTACTATCTGGTAATTACAATGAATAGTTATTCATCTTCAGCCATAATGGCTGTGAAAACAAAGCTAATTACACATGCGGCCAGGCTTCAGTTTCTGTCACTGTCCCAATGCTGACAGACAGACTGACAGTCTTTCATTATCACACAAGATGGCTGGCAGTATAGGACCAACAAAGCATTGGCCACGTTTAGCTTGCGTAGCATCTAGGATAGGGCTATTTTCTCTAAAACCACATGAGAACTGCTGGCAAAGCTGATTTTGAGCCTGGTTTGTTTGTGTGTGTGTGTGTGTGTGTGTGTGTGTGTGTGTGTGTGTGTGTGTGTGTGTGTGTGTGTGTGTGTGTGTGTGTGTGTGTGTGTGTGTGTGTGTGTGTGTGTGTGTGTGTGTGTGCGTGTGCAATTTGTGTGGTAGTGGCACCGAGGCCCACCAGGAGAGGAGGGTATTTTCTGTTGTCTGTGAAAACAGGAAGTTATAACTAGTCTGCACATGGTTTAAATGAGATGTCCTCAGCTGCTTCTACAGAACAGAACAGAAGAGAGAAGTGTATAACATAAGGCTGGTTTCTTGAACAGTGTATGGTTGGAGAACATTGGCACCTAACTATGATAGGATTCCACCTAGTAGAGGATTTACACACACAGAAATGCACACACCGCATTCCCTGTAGGGATGAGGTTTTCTGGTTTGATGCTGGTGACACAGGGCAACAGATGCTCACCTGGAAACTACCAGAAACATCTCAGAGAGAAACGCTGAAACTGGAATATTTTCAGCTGCTGTTTAGACAGGCTTGAATTACACCTGAGGTGAAACAGAACCTGCATGGGAGTGTGAGATTCATTTCTTACAGTTTCTCTCATGTCGGGCCTGGGTTTTACCTGATGATGTGACACTAGGTTTTCACAGTCAAGTCACATTGTCAGGTGAAACTTGATGCCCAGCAATTTAAGGAGCCTCCTTAAAAAAAATAGAACTGCCTCTAGGGTCCTACTTGGCACAGAATGAGAATACTGTTACTATTCAGATAGACATTTTGTGTGAGTTGCTCTGTGACACAACTCTCCTGTGATGAAAGAGGGACTTCATTTGTAGCCTATCAATCATTCATTAACAATTTGGAGGCATGACTTACACACACACACACACACACACACTCACACACACACACACACACACACACACACACACACACACACACACACACACACACACACACACACACACACACACACACACACACACACACACACACACACACACACACACACACACACACACACACACACACACACACACACACACACACACACAGAGTTCTCTAACACATCCATTACTTTGGCAGAAAGACAGACTGATTGAAGAGGGGTTTTCTGAAGTCTCTCAGAGGATATTTGCTTTCTAAGCACAGAGACAGATTGGTCTACCTTCTCTACAACCACATGAGAAGGGTTGGTAACGCTGATTTCGGGCCTGGTTTGCGTATGTGTGTGTGTGTCTGCACCCCGTTGCATGGAGACTGGATCTAAGCATGTACCAGTGTGAGTGTCTAATGGCTTAGCCACCAACATTAAGGGGTTGGAAATGGAGCAAAGATGCCCAGCTCATGTTTAAGAAGTTCAGCTACTTCCTCAAGTCGCCAACAGAGAGAGCTTATACCACTCAGGACTGCAGCTGACACTGACCTCTGAGGGTTACTACAGGTCAGTGACCTTTCACCTCTCACCTCTCACACTTGACCCTGAACACTAACCCCATACTGTACTTGATTTGAGCTAAAATTATTATAATTATCTCTCCTTCTCTATCAATCAAATTACATTTGCTTAATTGGCATGATGTAACAATGTCTCTCTGCATGCTGGGAGTGTTTGGTGCATGCTGGAAATTATATGGGCGAGTGTTGCCTGGAGTTAGATTGCCTGTTTTTTCCTTCTTGTTTTACTTTTCTTGGTGGTTTTCCTTTTTCTATGCATGATTAAGGTGATTATTTTTTATTTTATTTGTTGTGGTAGAATTAAAAATATTGTTTTTCTTGTCGAAATTGCCCTGGCTTTGGCGGGGATGTCGACCTCACTTCGGCAGGGCTTTAGGTGTGATACTGAAGCTACTGTCATTGTGGAGGAGTTTCTGGTCGAGTGTGGGAGAGAATGTAGGCTATGAGAATGTTGCTAATGCGTCACGGATGAATAAAGAGGTGGTGTTTTTTCTTAAAGAAAAGCGTCTTGTTGATCTGATGGTTGAACAAGGTGTACTTCTTAAAGAAGAGCGTCTTGTTGATCTGATGGTTGAACAAGGTGTACTTCTTAAAGAAAAGCGTCTTGTTGATCTGATGGTTGAACAAGGTGTACTTCTTAAAGAAAAGCGTCTTGTTGATCTGATGGTTGAACACGGTGTACTTCTTAAAGAAGAGCGTCTTGTTGATCTGATGGTTGAACAAGGTGTACTTCTTAAAGAAAAGCGTCTTGTTGATCTGATGGTTGAACAAGGTGTACTTCTTAAAGAAGAGCGTCTTGTTGATCTGATGGTTGAACAAGGTGTACTTCTTAAAGAAGAGCGTCTTGTTGATCTGATGGTTGAACAAGGTGTACTTCTTAAAGAAGAGCGTCTTGTTGATCTGATGGTTGAACAAGGTGTACTTCTTAAAGAAAAGCGTCTTGTTAATCTGATGGTTGAACAAGGTGTACTTCTTAAAGAAGAGCGTCTTGTTGATCTGATGGTTGAACAAGGTGTACTTCTTAAAGAAAAGCGTCTTGTTGATCTGATGGTTGAACAAGGTGTACTTCTTAAAGAAGAGCGTCTTGTTGATCTGATGGTTGAATAAGGTGGTTCTTAAAGAAGAGCGTCTTGTTAATCTGATGGTTGAACAAGGTGTACTTCTTAAATCAAATCAAATCAAATCAAATCAAATCAAATTTTATTTGTCACTTGCACATAAAGAGATGTTAATGCGTCTTGTTGATCTGAGTGGTTGAACAAAAGAAGTCTTGTTAATCTGATGGTTGAACAAGGTGTACTTCTTAAAGAAGAGCGTCTTGTTGATCTGATGGTTGAACAAGGTGTACTTCTTAAAGAAGAGCGTCTTGTTGATCTGATGGTTGAACAAGGTGTACTTCTTAAAGAAAAGCGTCTTGTTGATCTGATGGTTGAACAAGTCTTGTTTGTTGATCTGATGGTTGAACAAGGTGTACTTCTTAAAGAAGAGCGTCTTGTTGATCTGATGGTTGAACAAGGTGTACTTCTTAAAGAAAAGCGTCTTGTTGATCTGATGGTTGAACACGGTGTACTTCTTAAAGAAGAGCGTCTTGTTGATCTGATGGTTGAACAAGGTGTACTTCTTAAAGAAGAGCGTCTTGTTGATCTGATGGTTGAACAAGGTGTACTTCTTAAAGAAAAGCGTCTTGTTGATCTGATGGTTGAACAAGGTGTACTTCTTAAAGAAAAGCGTCTTGTTGATCTGATGGTTGAACACGGTTGAACATCTGATGGTTGAACAAGGTACTTCTTAAAGAAGAGCGTCTTGTTGATCTGATGGTTGAACAAGGTGTACTTCTTAAAGAAAAGCATCTTGTTGATCTGATGGTTGAACAAGGTGTACTTCTTAAAGAAAAGCGTCTTGTTGATCTGATGGTTGAACAAGGTGTACTTCTTAAAGAAGAGCGTCTTGTTGATCTGATGGTTGAACAAGGTGTACTTCTTAAAGAAGAGCGTCTTGTTGATCTGATGGTTGAACAAGGTGTACTTCTTAAAGAAGAGCGTCTTGTTGATCTGATGGTTGAACAAGGTGTACTTCTTAAAGAAGAGCGTCTTGTTGATCTGATGGTTGAATAAGGTGTACTTCTTAAAGAAGAGCGTCTTGTTAATCTGATGGTTGAACAAGGTGTGTCACATGACATCTGATGGTTGAACAAAGAAGTCTTGTTAATCTGATGGTTGAACAAGGTGTAAAAGAAGAGCGTCTTGTTGATCTGATGGTTGAACAAGGTGTACTTCTTAAAGAAGAGCGTCTTGTTGATCTGATGGTTGAACAAGGTGTACTTCTTAAAGAAAAGCGTCTTGTTGATCTGATGGTTGAACAAGGTGTACTTCTTAAAGAAGAGCGTCTTGTTGATCTGATGGTTGAACAAGGTGTACTTCTTAAAGAAGAGCGTCTTGTTGATCTGATGGTTGAACAAGGTGTACTTCTTAAAGAAGAGCGTCTTGTTGATCTGATGGTTGAACAAGGTGTACTTCTTAAAGAAGAGCGTCTTGTTGATCTGATGGTTGAACAAGGTGTACTTCTTAAAGAAAAGCGTCTTGTTGATCTGATGGTTGAACACGGTGTACTTCTTAAAGAAGAGCGTCTTGTTGATCTGATGGTTGAACAAGGTGTACTTCTTAAAGAAAAGCGTCTTGTTGATCTGATGGTTGAACAAGGTGTACTTCTTAAAGAAAAGCGTCTTGTTGATCTGATGGTTGAACAAGGTGTACTTCTTAAAGGTTTGTTTATTCAAGTAACGAATTCAAATGTACTGCCGTTTACTCCCAATGAGCTATTTGAGCGCATGTTATTGCGGTTTGGGAGGTTTTCAAGTTCAATTAATTAATTAATTATTGTTCCACTATGTTGCAAACCCTCTGAAACAGGTTATTTCATTTCAGCGACAGGTGTTTATGTTTTTGGACTCACCGGAGCAGACTTTGGAGTTATCGTTTAAAGTCTGACAGCAGACTGTATATGGCTCATGCTAGTATGGTTAGTCAACGGTGTTTTGAGTGTGGGGATGTTGGCCATAAGCGACATGCTTGCCCGAAAAGGGAGAAGGCGGAGGGAGGGGCGCGGGTGGTACTCGTAACGCCTAAGCCCACTGATGTAGGGAGAGGTGGGCCAACAGTGGTAGAACAGCCACAAGCACCTGTTGCTGAGGAACAAGTTGCTTGTGTTGGGGGTACTGAGTTGCAGCATGTACCAGAGGGGAACATAGCGTCTGATGTGCAGCAGAAACATATTGTTGCAGGAGGTAAGACAGATCTGGGGAGCCATTTCCCCAAACTGGTGAGTAGATGCCCAGTACGAGAGATGGGGTAGAGGAGGGGGTTCATGTGGAGCTAGTCTCCCAGGCAGTGGAGGAGATGCCCAGTACGAGAGATGGGGTAGAGGGGGGGGTTCATGTGGAGCTAGTCTCCCAGGCAGTGGAGGAGAAGCCTGGTACTAGTGATGGGTTGCAAGTGGGGAGTGTTGAGAGGGATGTGGCAGAGGGGAGTCAGTGGTCTGCAGCCTCAGTTGAGGAGGATCAGGAGAAGGATATGGATATCTCTCTTGATATGATAGAAGCTGGTGACGACTCAATTTACAGTCTAGAGGAGGTAAATGGGTTCCTGATTCAGACTTTTGGGAAATCTGTCAAATTGGCAGATTTCTTTGATGTTGGTAAGTTTGTGAGGTCAGCTGTGATGTTACAGAAGACGGTGGGGTTAGACCAGCTGAGTGTGAAGAAGCATTTCCGCTTGAGGAAATGTGTTACTGCTGTCACGGCAACAAAAGGTTGTGGGAAATGTGGGAAGGTTCAGAGAAAAATAAAACAATGATGATGATCATGCCTCATAAGGTGTTTTCTTTCTCTTTGTCTGGTTTCTCTGTGGTTTCTTCTGCTTTTCTTTTCTCTTTTCTATATGGAGGTACTAAGGGTAGGTTCTCTCAATATTAATGGGGGAAGGGACAGGAATAATAATTTCCTACAGGAGACACATAGTGATGAGGCTAAAGAGGTTGACTGGGGAATGTGGTGGGAGGGGCAGCATATACTCAGTCATAGTACTAATTTCAGTGCTGGGGTGGCAATTTTGTTTTCCTCAGTCTTATGGGTGACTGTGGTATCAACAACAGAGATTGTCAGGGGTCGGATTTTATTGGTCAAGGCGGATGTTATGTATTTATTTTAATGTTTATGCTCCTAATGAGGGTACAGAGCGTATTGCTGTATTTGATCAAATAAAGGAAACCTGAAACCTGACATTGTGACCAAGAGGGATGTATGGTTTTAGGGGGGGGGGGATCTGTACAGTCACCTGCGGTCAGCTACTTGCCTGTCTGGTCTATTAACTGAGTTTGAGCTGATGTGTGGAGAGTAAGAAATGCAATAGTTAGGCAGTACACATGGTTGTCCCGCTGACGGGACGCCTAGCCCTGAGAAGATTTATAATATATATCATTAATTAAACGTTCATGAAGGTGGTGTCAGTGCAGCAAGGTTAGACAAGTTGTATGTATCTGAGCTCTACTGTAGTAGTTAATGAAGGTGGTGTGAGGTTGTATGTATCTGATCACTACTCTAGTAGGGTTGGAAGGTTAGACAGGTTGTATGTATCTGAGCTCTACTGTAGTAGTTAATGAAGGTGGTGTCAGGTTGTATGTATCTGATCACTACTCTAGTAGGGTTGGAAGGTTAGACAGGTTGTATGTATCTGATCACTACTCTAGTAGGGTTGGAAGGTTAGACAGGTTGTATGTATCTGAGCTCTACTGTAGTAGGGTTGGAAGGTTAGACAGGTTGTATGTATCTGATCACTACTGTAGTAGGGTTGGAAGGTTAGACAGGTTGTATGTATCTGAGCTCTACTGTAGTAGGTTTGGAAGGTGTGACATTACTCCTGTGGGTTTCTCTGATCACCATATTGTTACTGTTGATTTTCACCTGTCCTGTCCATGAAGGTCATCCCCTTATTGGTATTTTAATGTTAAATTGTTATATGATATCATGTTTGTGAAAGGTTTTTGTTGTGTTGTGAAAAATGGAGGGTTACAGAAGGGAATTTTGAGTCCTTGAGACAATGGTGGGAGTTTGGGAAGGCCCAAATACGATTGTTTTGTTAACAGTATATTGCTCTGTCTAGATTTGAAGTTAACGAGACTATCAGGGCCCTTGAACAGGACATCAAATCTATTGAATTGAAGTTGTTCCCTCAGAATGATCCCAGACTAGTCATGAACTTACAGGACAAGAGACATGAACTGAGGTTGTTTCTACATGAAGAGTGCCTTGATTAGGTCTCGATTTGCTACCCTCAAGGATATGGATGCTCCTAGTGCTTTTTTAACCTTGGGGAAGTTGACATTGCAAACAGATGGTCTGCCTTGATGGGAAGGTGACCACGGATGACAGTGAAATGTGCCAACATGCCGTGGATTTCTACTCGGCCCTCTATAAGGTGGAGGATTGTGATTCTCTGTGTACTCAACAGTTGTTACAAGGTCTTCCTCAAGGCTCAGACCCTGAGCAGAGAGTTGCTTTGGACTCTGACATTACTCTGCAGGAGCTGTCCACAACAGAAATGCAGCTCTCATCGACGCCCCTGGCATCGGTGGTTTACCATCTGAGTTCTATAGGCAGTTTTGGGGGTGATGTGTAAATCTTTTCATGAGGGTTCTCTTCCTGTATCCTGTCAACGTGCTGTGCTTTCACTGTTGGGGGGATCTGACTGTTCTAAAAAAGTGGCTACCTGTTGCATTGCTGTATGCAGAATATAACATTATATCTAAATGTCTCTCAAACAGGTTGAAAGAGTATCTGGGGCTGTTGGTCCACAAGGACCAGTCTTACTGTGGACCTCACCTCTCTATAGTTGATAACTTGTTTCTAATAAGAGATGTTTTAGACATTTGTAAACTGTCTGATGTGAATATGGGTTTACTTCCTTTGGATCAGGAGAAAGCCTTTGACCGTGTGGACCACCAGTACTTGTTCAAAACAATGAAAGCTTTTGGGTTTGGGATGTTTTTTGTCTTGGATGAGTTTACTGTATGCTGGGGCCTCATGTATGGTGAAGGTAGGGGGTGGTTTGAGCTGCCCCATCCCCGTCCAAGGGGGTATCAGGCTGGATGCCCAATTTCAGGGCAGTTATATATATGTCTGGCAATTGAACCAATGCATTGTTTTTTAAGAGCGAGGTTTACTGGTTTCTCTGTGCCAGGGGTAATGAAGGGTCCCACGATAGCACTGTCTGAGTATGCAGATGACGTGACAGTTTTTATTACAGGGGCTGAGGATGTTAAGGTTCTCTCAAACGCTTTATAGGTGTATGAGGGGGCCTCCTCAGCCCCTGTAAGTTGGGAAAAGAGTGAATCACTGTGGGCAGGTCAGCTTCAGACGGGGTCCGCTCCACGGTTACTAGGGGGGCTTCAGACGGGGTCCGCTCCACGGTTACTAGGGGGCTTCAGATAGGGTCCCGCTCCACGGTTACTAGGGCGGCTTCAGATGGGGTCCCGCTCCACGGTTACTAGGGGGCTTCAGATAGGGTCCCGCTTCACGGTTACTAGGGGGCTTCAGATAGGGTCCGCTCCACGGTTACTAGGGGGCTTCAGATAGGGTCCCGCTCCACGGTTACTAGGGGGCTTCAGATAGGGTCCGCTCCACGGTTACTAAGGGGGCTTCAGATAGGGTCCGCTCCACAGTTACTAGGGGGCTTCAGATAGGGCCCGCTCCACGGTTACTAGGGGGCTTCAGATAGGGCCCGCTCCACGGTTACTAGGGGCTTCAGATAGGGTCCGCTCCACAGTTACTAGGGGGCTTCAGATAGGGTCCCGCTCCACGGTTACTAGGGGGCTTCAGATAGGGTCCCGCTCCACGGTTACTAAGGGGGCTTCAGATAGGGTCCGCTCCACGGTTACTAGGGGGGCTTCAGATAGGGTCCGCTCCACGGTTACTAGAGGGGCTTCAGTGGGGCAGAGATGGGATGAAGACTTTGGGGGGGTTTCTAGGCTCTGAAGTATTTCAGAAAAATAACTGGGAGGGTGTAGTGGAGAAAGTGTGTGCCAGACTGTCAAGGTGGAAATGAGTACTACCCCAGCTGTCTTATAGGGGAAGGGTGCTGGTAGCCAATAATCTAGCTGCCTCTACCCTGTGGCACAGACTAATGATTTTACAGCCACCGGGGGGGTCTGATACAAGAGCTTCAGAGGACCCTTGTCAATTTCTTCTGGTCTGGACAACATTGGATTAAAGATGCAGCCCTGTACCTGCCACTGCACGAGGGTGGGCAAGGTCTGGTGGACATTTCTTCCAGGATCATGGCTTTCCGGCTTCAAGCAGCCCAGAGACTGTTGTACTGTGACTGTTCTAGCTGGGTCAACACAGCCTATACATTGATAAGGAGAGCAGCTGTTTGGGCTTCTTTTCCTCTTAAAGCATATTTTCCTCTTAAAGCTAGAGGGGGTTGATTTGTCTGGCTTGACTCCATTTTATGAGTCTGTATGCAGGCTTGGAGAGTTCTTGTCAAGTCCCATAAGGCTGGCACGCCACCAGGGATTTGACTTTTTGAAGAGCCTCTCTTTTTTACAACACTGCCGTCCAGTCCTGTGCTATGGGTTCAGCCAGCCTACGTTCATGCCTGTTAGGTGTGGGGTGTACCAAGCTGGGTCATCTGATACGGAGCAGGAGCAGATTGTTGGAGGAGCTGGGAGGAAGAGCGGGTCTCAGATCATCTCGCCTACTGAGGAAGGTCGTCTCTGAGGTCTGTGATTCCTTGCCAGTACTTCATCTGCAGTATGTGACTGACACTTCCCATTCTGATCGGTGGACGGAGGGTCTGGATTATGTGTTCCTTGCGCTGAATGTTAGTGCTGCGGTCGGGGTATTCGAGGAGGACGTGGGGATGCTGCTTTCCTTCGATACCCCGGAGCTGGGGGAGTTTAAGGATGCTGCTTTCCTTCCATACCCCGGAGCTGGGGGAGTTTAAGGCGGTGGGAAAGAAAGCCATGTACAAAATCTGTGTAAAAGTGTCCCATGTGTCTTCCTTGGAAGTGGTAAAATCAATGAGGTGGGTGGGTGTGTTTGGTCCAGCTGCCTCCCCAAAAGGCTGTTGGCAGTCTTTATATAAACTGCCTATTGATTAGAGGACAGCTGACCTTCAATGGAGGATAATACATGGAGCGATAGCCACCAATATGCATCTTGTACACCTGGATCCTACTGTTGGGGAAGGGTGTCCATTCTGTGCTGAGTCTGAAACTCTACCACATCTGTTCTTACAGTGTCCCAGGTTGGTCGGGATGATTGACCTGATCACTAGCTGGTTCTCAGCTCTGGGAGAGGTATTTTGGGCTACAGTACAGGTTTAGTCAAAGTGGTGTAGTTATTTTGCTTAATTTTGTGTCAGGGGCAGCTAAATTAGCAATATGGAAGACGAAAGAACAGTTTTCGGGGACAGGGGTCTGCGGAGGTGGTGGCCATGCTGGAGGGGATGTTGACAGCGAGACAGAGGGTTGAGTTTGCCAATTACAAACTGGTTAACAATATTGATCTGTTTATGAGTATATGGGGTATTCAGAGGCTGTTGTGTTTAGTTAATGAAAGATTTAGTGGAGAAAGATTTGGTGTTGTGTTTTTAATTGATGTGTAACCATGGTTTTGAATGGGTGTTTATCGTGTTGTGGGTTCCCAGACCCAATAAAGGTTATTTAAAACTCTCTCTCTTTTAATGAGTGTGCCCAGGCAGTGAATGGTAGTGATGAAGGCTGTGAACTGTCATCTACTGGACTGTCATCAGCTGGAGATTAACAGACACACAATAATAATGTTATCTTTACACCAAATACAGAGACAATAGTCCACCTAATCAAATTGTAAATATGAGGGTAGAATGTGAAGAGGGAGAGAAACAGGTGATGCATGATGGGGCTGGTGGTCATTGTAAGTCGTACAGACAGGTTCTAGAATGTTGAGAGACGGTGTTGAAGTCAGTAAAATATCTGAGACTGGTGAAGGAAAGTAATATATCAAATAATCAGTCATGTAATTCTCTTCTGTTTCTACACCTTTGATTCCTGAGCTTTCTGGATAAAAGTAAAATGCTATCAAATAAAATGGCTGAATGACAGAACCCACAATCTGTCTGTTTTCTTGTTTGTAGCAATTTAGACGTTATTTAAACATGCAATATCTTTCTCTACAGAAATTGGCCTATGGGGAAATTTAGTGGTCAGAGCATACAAGAGAATATCCAAAAATGAGTGCTCAGTCATAGCGCTTGGTGGTAGCGCTCGGTCGTAGCGCTCGGTCGTAGCGCTCGGTCGTAGCGCTCAGTCGTAGGGCTCAGTCATACAAGAAGATGATGATGAAGATGATGTAGCAGCAAACTTAACCTCGGATTGTAAAAAAAAAGGTTGTGAGTTTTCCTACACAACATTGACATTGTCTCACAAACGTTGTTAATCACTCAGGATGTGTGGGCCAGTTTTTCCAGGAAAGAAAAGTTAATATTATTCTAACCAGGAAATGGTTATTAATATTTTTTCATATTTGTTCTCTGACAGTCCTTGTTCAGGCCGAAACGTATGGTAATGTAAACTGCCATCATCAGCCATGTTTTGTGTCTTTTTGTACTGTAGGGAAAAGGAACAAACATTTTGAAAATAGGCCTATACAAAACCTGAATAGGGGTATGCTATGTCAGAACTGTTAATAAATAACTGAACAGATCAATTAACCAATCAATTCAAAGGCAATGTGCGCATTCGAACGGATCACTTCTGTCAAGTCTGTGACCATCGTTGGTCTCCGCCTTTTAAAGTGTGTCGCATTATTGGGGATAACAAATGTCCGACTTGCTCCTACATGTGGACTGCATGAACTTTATAGAAATCATGTGATCAAAGGTCTTGAAGTTTTGACTGAAGGCGAATGCAAGTTTCTGCAGGTGCTCTTCAACAACTTCATCCTGCAGCCATCGCCTGCATTGTGGGAGGTTAATTGTCAACCAATCATTAGGGTGGTTATGTTTGACACCTGCAAATGTGATCAAAGACATGACTGATAGAGAAACCAACTTTGAGGCTCTCTCACCAATTGATTGTAGCCTACAATCTTTACATTTTCATTTGTATAAATGTTCAGTTTCAGTGTGTGACATGGGGGTTGGGGACATTAAGATAAACTTTTAGAAACAATGGCAACACTGCCATGCCAATTGACTTTCGGCTGTCGCAGATGCACATTCCCGACTTCACTCCTCGACTTTCGTTTACAGTCAGTTGATTTCGCCTTACCACTGAAAAGAGTCCAATAACTTCACAGAATGGAAATTGATCACCCCATTTAACACATTGAACTATGTAGACCAGACCCAGCTGCTATTGCATTGATCTCTATGAGAGACACACCTAGTTAAGTAGACCGGGAATGGATTTTAAAAAATATATATAGTAAAAGGCCTGAGTGAACTATCTTAAATGATCCACAATCTTTGAAAAAATGTCACTCCGTTCATTTGGGACATTAGTCAGAGATGAGCCCTGATTGGAGTAGCTGTCATTTTCTTGGTGTTCCAGACAGTAATTCAACATCTGGAAAATACAGTGCCTTGCGAAAGTATTCGGCCCCCTTGAACTTTGCGACCTTTTGCCACATTTCAGGCTTCAAACATAAAGATATAAAACTGTATTTTTTGTGTGAAGAATCAACAACAAGTGGGACACAATCATGAAGTGGAACGACATTTATTGGATATTTCAAACTTTTTTAACAAATCAAAAACTGAAAAATTGGGCGTGCAAAATTATTCAGCCCCCTTAAGTTAATACTTTGTAGTGCCACCTTTTGCTGCGATTACAGCTGTAAGTCGCTTGGGGTATGTCTTATCAGCTGTAAGTCGCTTGGGGTATCAGTTTTGCACATCGAGAGACTGAAATTTTTTCCCATTCCTCCTTGCAAAACAGCTCGAGCTCAGTGAGGTTGGATGGAGAGCATTTGTGAACAGCAGTTTTCAGTTCTTTCCACAGAATCTCGATTGGATTCAGGTCTGGACTTTGACTTGGCCATTCTAACACCTGGATATGTTTATTTTTGAACCATTCCATTGTAGATTTTGCTTTATGTTTTGGATCATTGTCTTGTTGGAAGACAAATCTCTGTCCCAGTCTCAGGTCTTTTGCAGACTCCATCAGGTTTTCTTCCAGAATGGTCCTGTATTTGGCTCCATCCATCTTCCCATCAATTTTAACCATCTTCCCTGTCCCTGCTGAAGAAAAGCAGGCCCAAACCATGATGCTGCCACCACCATGTTTGACAGTGGGGATGGTGTGTTCAGGGTGATGAGCTGTGTTGCTTTTACGCCAAACATAACGTTTTGCATTGTTGCCAAAAAGTTAAATTTTGGTTTAATCTGACCAGAGCACCTTCTTCCACATGTTTGGTGTGTCTCCCAGGTGGCTTGTGGCAAACTTTAAACAACACTTTTTATGGATGTCTTTAAGAAATGTCTTTCTTCTTGCCACACTTCCATAAAGGCCAGATTAGTGCAATATAAGACTGATTGTTGTCCTATGGACAGAGTCTCCCACCTCAGCTGTAGATCTCTGCAGTTCATCCAGAGTGATCATGGGCCTCTTGGCTGCATCTCTGATCAGTCTTCTCCTTGTATGAGCTGAAAGTTTAGAGGGACGGCCAGGTCTTGGTAGATTTGCAGTGGTCTGATACTCCTTCCATTTCAATATTATCGCTTGCACAGTGCTCCTTGGGATGTTTAAAGCTTGGGAAATCTTTTTGTATCCAAATCCGGCTTTAAACTTCTTCACAACAGTATCTCGGACCTGCCTGGTGTGTTCCTTGTTCTTCATGATGCTCTCTGCGCTTTTAACGGACCTCTGAGACTATCACAGTGCAGGTGCATTTATACGGAGACTTGATTACACACAGGTGGATTGTATTTATCATCATTAGTCATTTAGGTCAACATTGGATCATTCAGAGATCCTCACTGAACTTCTGGAGAGAGTTTGCTGCACTGAAAGTAAAGGGGCTGAATAATTTTGCACGCCCAATTTTTCAGTTTTTGATTTGTTAAAAAAGTTTGAAATATCCAATAAATGTCGTTCCACTTCATGATTGTGTCCCACTTGTTGTTGATTCTTCACACAAAAAATACAGTTTAATATCTTTATGTTTGAAGCCTGAAATGTGGCAAAAGGTCGCAAAGTTCTAGGGGGCCGAATACTTTCGTAAGGCACTGTAATTCTTGTATAAAATGAATGAGCAAAGATGAAACTATTTGTGAAACAATGTAATGTGATGTTAACCTTTAATTCTGAGAGAATTGTATTCCCTGTAAAGTTTAACTAGTCAGTGGCCCCGCCCCGGTGAACGCAGACATGATCTGGCGTCATGGAATCACCCTTTACCCTTATTGTTACGAATAAAACCCCCTCCTGAGGAAATCCTCTTCAAACCACGCATACCTTGGTGTAAGCTGAGGTAGCACAGGTTTGAGTACCAAGACTAGAAAATCATACCACGTGGAGCATTGGCTACAATGCTGAAAATGGTTCAACTCTGAGACTATCGATCTCTACAGAGGAAGAGCAAATCTTAGATACTAATTACTAGTCTGCAGCTAGAAATGATGTAAACCTGGGATGCGAATCCTGACAACCGCCGAAACATCTATTCTGAGGACTGTGGACGCCTGCCGTATCCATTACAACAGACACAATCAGGAGCCGCCGATAGAGCTACTACCAGAAGTAACCAGAGACTCTCTGATGAACTGTCTACGGACCGACGATTCCAACAGAAAAGATTAGCATTTCAATTAATATAATTATCAACTGTGTGTAGTGATCCCTTTTTTCACGCTACTTTCTCAGTCCACACCCACTTCCCTTTGTATACCAAGCCGTCATATCGGTTTAGCCCACTAGGGGATCTTCCCTATCATTGTTAGTATCCAATATCTACTGTTTGTTTGTTATGCATTTCTGTGATTATTTAGTTAGTTAGAAAATAAATGCTTAAGATAATTAGTGTTTGGATGATTCATAGTTTCGGCTGGGTTCGTGCAGGATGGTAGTTGGTGGTTGAAGATATCCCTCTAGTGGTGTGGGGGCTGTGCTTTGGCAAAGTGGGTGGGGTTATATCATGCCTGTTTGGCCCAGTATTGTCGGATGGGGACACAGTGTCTCCCGACCCCTCTTGTCTCAGCCCCCAGTATTTATGCTGCAGTAGTTTATGTGTCAGGGGGCTAGTGCTGTTATATCTGGAGTATTTCTCCTGTCTTATCCTGTGTGAATTTAAGTATGCTCTCTCTAACTCTCTCTCTCTTTCTCTCTTTCTCTCTTTCTTTCTTTCTTTCTTTCTTTCTCTCGGAGGACCTGAGCCCTAGGACCATGCCTCAGGACTATCTGGCCTGACTCCTTGCTGTCCCCAGTCCACCTGGCCGTGCTGCTGCTCCAGTTTCAACTGTTCTGCCTGTGGCCATGGAATCCTGACCTGTTCACCGGACGAGATACCTGTCCCAGACCTGCTGTTTTCAACTCTCTAGAGACAGCAGGAGAGATACTCTGAATGATCGGCTATGAAAAGCCAACTGACATTTACTCCTGAGGTGCTGACCTGTTGCACCCTCGACATCCACTGTGATTATTATTATTTGACCCTGCTGGACACCTATGAATATTTGAACATCTTGGCCATGTTCTGTTATAATCTCCACCCGGCACAGCCAGAAGAGGACTGGCCACCCCACATAGCCTGGTTCCTCTCTAGGTTTCTTCCTAGGTTTTGGCCTTTCTAGGGAGTATTTCGTAGCCACCTTGCTTCTACACCTGCATTGCTTGCTGTTTGGGGTTTTAGGCTGGGTTTCTGTACAGCACTTTGAGATATCAGCTGATGTAAGAAGGGCCATGTAAATACATTTGATTTGAAATTTGATTTGATAACCAAGAATTCTACAACGTTTGAAATGAGAAGGACGTAAGGTAATGAATAATTCATAAATAGAAGACTAATTGAACAGATATTCAAATATTTGAAGAGTTATATTTGGGAATTTATAACTTTGTAGTCTGAAGATTTTCTGTGGTGCACCGACTTCCTAGTTGATTAAATTTACATGATTAGTTTAATCAAGTAATAATAATTACAGAGAATTGATTTGATAAAATAAGTCTTCACCTTTAATGATTCCAAAGACACGACAGTAGTCTTAAACAAATCTACTTTGAAACCAAAGTATACACCTCACACACATGGTTATGGGCTTAAATACAAGAAGACACGTGGACCATGTCAGAGTTCAAATGTATTATATATATATATATATATATATGCATGTAAACATGTATGTATGTATGTAAGTATCTATGTATGTATATATGTATATTAATGTATATATATATGTATATTAATGTATATATATATGTAAGGGTTTTTGTCAGGAGAAAGAGAGGGGGACCAAGGTGCAGCGTGGTAAGTGTTCATGTCTTTTTAATAAACAAACTGAACACTGGAACAAAACAATAAACGATGTGAACAAAACGAAACAATACCTTATGGCCCAAACACTCACACGTAAACAAACACCCACAAACCAAAAGTGAAACCCAGGCTACCTAAGTATGATTCTCAATCAGGGACAACAATTGACAGCTGCCTCTGATTGAGAACCATACTTAGGTACCCTTTTCCCCCACCTGTTTTGTGGGAAGTTAACTTTGACTTTGTTCAGGGCACATAGCGCAAAGCTTCACGGTTTGGTTTTGGTCTTTGTTTTGTCGGCGTCATTTTTAATAAAGAGAAAATGTACGCTTACCATGCTGCACCTTGGTCCAGTCCTTCAGCCAGCCGTGACAGAACTTCCCACCACCAACGGACCAAGCAGCATGGTAAGGTGGACTCCTGGACATGGGAGGACATTCTGGGTGGCAAGGGAGTCTACACATGGGAGGAGATCCTGGCGGGAAGGGATCACAGCTAGGGAACAGGTGGAGGCAGCTAGAGAAAGGAACCAGTGGTATGTGGGAACACAGCTGGCAAGGAATCCCGAGATGCAGCCCCAGAAAAATTTAGGGGGAGGCACACGGGGAGTGTGGCAGAGTCAGGAAGCAGACCTGAGCCAACACCCCGTGCTTACCGTGGAGAGCATGGGACTGGTCAGGCCCCGTGCTATGGGGTGATGCTCACGGTGTCGAGGCGGAGCATTCACAGGCCAGTGTGCTCGGTGCCAGCGTCCCGAATTTGCCGGGTGGAAACTTTCATCCAGCCAGAATGGGTGGGGCCAGTTCTGCGCTCGAGACAACCTGTGCGCCTCCACGGCCCAGTGTATCCGGTGCCTCGGCCAAGGAAGAGGCCTCCTGGATGTCTCCCCAGTCCGGTGAGTCCTGTCCGGAGCTGCCAGAGTCTCCCTCCTGTCCGGAGCTGCCAGAGTCTCCCTCCTGTCCGGAGCTGCCAGAGTCTCCCTCCTATCCGGAGCTGCCAGAGTCTCCCTCCTGTCCGGAGCTGCCAGAGTCTCCCTCCTGTCCGGAGCTGCCAGAGTCTCCCTCCTGCCCGGGGCCCGCTACGCTCTCTGAGGTCGGCGGAGAGGCGCCACCTAAGTGGGCCGAGCCAGAGGTGGAGCAGGGTCTTACGTTCCTCGCCAGAGCTGCCACCGTGGAGAAATGCCCACCCAGACCCTCTCCTATAGGTTCAGGTTTTGAGTCCGCACCTTTGGGGGGTGGTACTGTAGCCCAAAGCTTCACGGCTTGGTTTTGTTCTTTGTTTTTTTCGGCGTCATTTTTAATAAAGAAAAAATTTGCACTTACCACGCTGCACCTTGGTCCAGTCCTTCAGCCAGCCGTGACACTCTCTCTTTCTCTCTCACACAAAACATACATAACAGTCTCTCTCTTGCTCCCTCTCTCTCCCTCTCAAATCAAATTTGATTTGTCACATACACATGGTTAGCAGATGTTAATGCGAGTGTAGCGAAATGCTTGTGCTTCTAGTTCCGACAATGCAGTAATAACCAACAAGTAACCTAACAATTCCTCAACTACTACCTTATACACACAAGTGTAAAGGGATAAAGAATATGTATATAAAGATATATGAATGAGTGATGGTACAGAACGGCATAGGCAAGATGCAGTAGACGGTATAGAGTACAGTATATACATATGAGATGAGTAATGTAGGGTATATAAACAAAGTTGCTAGTTGCTAGTGATACATGTATTACATAAAGATGGCATGATGCAGTAGATGATATAGAGTACAGTGCATACATATGAGATGAGTAATGTAGGGTATGTAAACATATTAAGTGGCATTGTTTAAAGTGGCTAGTGATACATTTTTACATACATTTCCATAAATTTCCATTATTAAAGTGGCTAGAGTTGAGTTAGTATGTTGGCAGCAGCCACTCAATGTTAGTGGTGGCTGTTTAACAGTCTGATGGCCTTGAGATAGAAGCTGTTTTTCAGTCTCTCGGTCCCTGCTTTGATGCACCTGTACTGACCTCGCCTTCTGGATGATAGCGGGATGAACAGGCAGTGGCTCGGGTGGTTGTTGTCCTTGATGATCTTTATGGCCTTCCTGTGACATCGGGTGGTGTAGGTGTCCTAGAGGGCAGGTAGTTTGCCCCCGGTGATGCGTTGTGCAGACCTCACTACCTTCTGGAGAGCCTTACGGTTGTGGGCAGAGCAGTTGCCGTACCAGGTGGTGATACAGCCCGACAGGATGCTCTCGATTGTGCATCTGTAGAAGTTTGTGAGTGCTTTTGGTGACAAGCCAAATTTCTTCAGCCTCCTGAGGTTGAAGAGGCGCTGCTGCGCCTTCTTCACAATGCTGTCTGTGTGGGTGGACCAATTCAGTTTGTCCGTGATGTGTACACCAAGGAACTTAACACTTACTACCCTCTCCACTACTGTCCCGTCGATGTGGATAGGGGGGTGTTCCCTCTGCTGTTTCCTGAAGTCCACAATCATCTCCTTTTTTTTGTTGACGTTGAGTGTGAGGTTATTTTCCTGACACCACACTCCGAGGGCCCTCACGTCGTCCCTGTAGGACATCTCGTCATTGTTGGTAATCAAGCCTACCACTGTAGAGTCGTCCGCAAACTTGATGATTGAGTTGGATGGCATGGCCACGCAGTCGTGGGTGAACAGGGAGTACAGGAGAGGGCTCAGAACGCACCCTTGTGGGCCCCAGTGTTGGGGATCAGCGGGGTAGAGAGGTTGTTACCTACCCTCACCACCTGGGGGCGGCCCGTCAGTACCCAGTTGCACAGGGCGGGGTCGAGACCCAGGGTCTTTGGAGGGCACTATGGTGTTAAATGCTGAGCTGTAGTCGATGAACAGCTTTTTCTCTCTCTCTCTCTCTCTCTCTCTCTCTCTCTCTCTCTCTCTCTCTAAAATATACATAACCATCTTTCTCTTTCTCTCTCTCTCAGAAAAGATGTAACCTATACTTGCTCTAATTTCAGTCCAGTAGCGGTGAAGTTGAGCAGGTGGGGCTTCTAGTTCTCAGTTTCAGGAGTGGAGCATGGTTAAAATCACTGGGGAAGCCAAGCCAGAAAAAATAACATATTACAACATATGTGTTGTGAAAATTCCTTTGTTTTCTCTATAACCTGTTAGTTCATATGCCTTGACACCGTGATATGTAGGCCTAAAGCTGAGACAATAAGAATAAATTCATTCACACCTTTGTTTTATCACCAAACCGGACAGCGACCTCTGTCTGATGAAGTCCACAAAGCATATTGAATGTAACAGACAGTTACGTGACCTACAGCAGGTCAAGCAAGTTAATGTTTCCCACATTTTCGGACCACTAAACAACTATTGTTTGAGAACACTGGAGAGTTACCGCAAGTCACAAAGAACACAGGAGATGCTTCCACTATTCCAGCACCATTTACACATCAATATTTCAACATCATCAAATCACCTCTGCTTAGTCTAATACAGTGACAACTAAAAGATCCCAAAAACAATTTAGTCCAATCAGTGTAAGCTAAATATCATGTGGCTGTCCATGGTAATGATTTCTGTGTCGGTGTGTGTGCTTGTGCGTGTTTGTAGAAAAGAGATGCTGACTCACACTTCTTGTAGGGTGAGTCAACATGCCATGATCCTCCTCTCTTTCATGTTGAGAAACAGTCTATCACTCTGTCATACAGTAGTGCACACTTGTTTGTTGTTGTCCTAGGCTACCTGGCTATAATGCTTGCTCACTAGCCTAACTTCCCTTCATGGGCAATAGTAGCTAGTTAACATTATCCGTCTACATCTAGCTACATATCGAACTTCCATCCTCTCAGGCCAGGGGCACAACAATGTATGAATTAATGGTTGGATCAGAAAAGTCGTTTTAATCATTGAGAATGAAGTAAAACCACAAGTCTAAATCCCTATCTCCATCCATGACTAACTTAGGAAAGGGACGATTTTAGCTAGCCACCGGAGGACAATGACATTTGGTTTTTGATGTGATGTGATTTGTATGACGCAAAATCCAAACTGGCTTTCCTTCACACTTTTTTTGGGTGCACCAGGACCAATCACAGCTAAGCTCGCCCAGTTTAGCTCAATGCTGATTGGCTATTACTGTACAATGTTTTTTATCAATCGAGGCCAAATGCGTTCAATGCTATGGGCGGCAACAATATCATACTCTTTTTGACCAGACAGCATCAGATAGATGGGCTACACAGAGGCAGAGAGCTGTTTCGCTCGCCCTGAGGCTTTCTCCCTTGAGATATGGCTTCCTGCGAATTGAAGGAAAATTATGAAAACACAGAGACGAAAGTCAGAGAGGGCATTGTCAGAGTAGACCGTTAACCATCTGTCCTGGCATGCGATGGGACACACACACACAAACAGAAGGAGATGAAAGCTTGTTCTGCACACGTTGTCTGCCTAGTGCCGTTGGCTGCACTTGAAAACCAGGCGCCAACTTCCTCTTACAAAATACAACTGTGTGTGTGTGTGTGTGTGTGTGTGTATGTTCGTGCATGTGTGTGTATAGCAAGCATAGTTTCTCTGTTGTTGTGTAATTGACCACAGCCGGGACAGGCCTACCACTTTCCTAGCAATAAAATAAATATCATAAAGACCTTTCACTCATTCACAGCTGAGGTTAGAGCTGGGAACCAAAGATACATAACCGTCAGTCCTTTTGTTTACTAAAGCCATTTCTTACACAAGGAAATATTGATCATACTTTATGGTGTCAAGAAGTAGGCTAGAGGAAATAGTTGAAAGACATTGGTTATATGAAGTTATCAATTATATCATTGTATTACACTTTCTTTCACTCATCTTTAATTTGACCAGGAGGTTCATTTAAGATTTGCTTCTGTTTTTCCAGACAGGCCGGGCCAAGATAAAGCCTTACTTTACATTCCTGACATTCTATTTCCTGGCTTGGAAAACAGTCTTACACTTAAAGAACTGGAAATAGAATCCTCAAGTTTACCTTCCTCTGTCCTTCAACTCACTTTGGTGTAGTTTAAAATGTTTTTTTAAATAGAATCCCTAAATGTGTTTATTATGCACAGTAAACAACAGCTAGAAAAGCTAATGTTGCAGTGTCCAACACACACACACACACACACACACACACACACACACACACACAACTCACCCATGTGGAGCTAATAACTGACATCAGTGTAAGATCACCCTGGATCATCACGGTGTGTGCGATTGGCTTGACTCAAACTCTAACTTCCTCCTAATTGTTTGTTTTTTAATTATGATTGGTTCCTCTGCCAGTGAACTCAGGAAACAATTCAGATTCCCACATCAGAGTAGAGAGAGAGGACAAAGGCACTTTGATAGCTTCCAGACGGAACGCTCCATTGGAATAACGACTGGCTTCTATTCCATAATTACTGGGCCCTGACAGCTATTGTGTGTGTGTATGTGTGTATGGGCAAGCATGCGTGGGCTCATTTAGAGATTATGTACAGTAAAATGTTGAATACAGATGAAATAAACACAATGTCATCTGTGTATATAGTGACAAACATTGTGAAATGAACAGTTGAATATTCTGTAAACTGAGATATTATGCTTGTTTTGATATTTACCGTATAGAACGATGCATACTATGATGATGAGGGATTTTGAAACGCAAATGGACAATGCCATCTCTCACATTTATCCTCCCAGGTGCTATTAACCTTATTATCTGCCTCTGTGTACCCTCTGCCCCCCCCCGGGGCTAAATCACAGCCACTCAGTATTTCTTGGTAGTCTTAAAGAAATCTACTTTGTGAAACAAAACAAAAGTATACACCTCACGCACATGGTTATGGGCTTAAAAAAGAAGACACCTGTACCATCTCAGATATAATGCATTGAACATTTATTACATTTTGAGTTTGCATCCCAATATTACACTTTATATACATCACAGAAGACTGAACTGTAACAACTGTTTGACATAGAAACACTCGATTTTCAGCAGGTTTTTGGAAATAATGTTTAATTATGAAATGATGACACATTTTTAATAATGTTCCCCTGATGAGGCCACTAGAGGGCGATGTGGTTACTTGACTGCAGGAAAGATACCTCCGATATACTAGACCCACTCAGTTTGTATGTGTTATCAGATTAGCTCCACTAAATCAGTGTATGTATTGCCAGTGTTTTAACGATGTGGCGTTCCTGCAACAGCCAAATATATGACATGTATTTCCCAAAACACAATGCAGAGATAACATTCACTAAGTATGTCGTTGGATCACGTTTCGATACTGATAGTATCAAAAGAAAGAAATCTTACCGTAGCACCTTTTTTCTCTAAGAGTGTAGTGTTATCTAGAATCTAAAAAGGGTTCTTCAACAGTCCCCATGGGACAACCCTTTGAAGAACTGTTTTTGGTTCCAGGTAGAACCCTTTTGGATCCAATTAGAACTCTTTTGGGTTCCATGTAGAACCCTTTCTACCTAGGGTTCAAAAGGGTTCTAAATGGAACCCAAATTGGTTCTACCTGAAACCAAAAAAGGGTTCTCCTATTGGGACAGCCGGAGCAACCTTTTATTCTAAGAGTGTAGAATTATTCCACAATACTGATGACGATCAGCTCCTACACAGATATTATCACCTAGGGCAAAAAAAAATATTGAGCATTTTATTGTAAAGCTAGTCCTTTAATAATGCAGTAAATCATAGATTTTCATTGTGCATGTTGTTACACATTATGAAATATATTGAGGCAAAAAATACAGACAGTAAGCCTACAATTAGCAAAATATGAGTCAATTGAATGAACATGAAATTGATTTCAGTATGTCTGAAATATCTAGGTCTATGTAGCCTGTACTGAATTTACCTTCCACTCTGGTCCCCCGCCTGACTCTCCACCAACGCTACCAGATGGTTCTTTCTGCTGTTGATATTTATTCGGTAACGTTCCACAAGTACATTTTAATAAATAAAACAAATCAATGAAATAGCTCAGCTCTGGAATATAAGGCAAACCTGTTCTTAAGCTTTTTTAATGTCTGCTTAGTAGCCGAGGCTATATGGCTGCATCATTAACTTGTTCATTAGCAGACACCACTTGTTGTGACTCAACACATATATTTTAAGAATATAACAAAACATTTCAGTTTCTCTTATAATAAAAACCTGACAGTTTTAGTTAGTAATATACTACAGTCCAGTTATAGATTCTACTGACAAAGTAGAACCAGAAAAATAAGTGTGTTTTTTAGGGTGTTCTCGCAGGACAGAGGAAGAGGAATTCTTACATTATTGTTCTAAATTTAATCACCCTCTTCTTCTTCATCCTCATCCTCATCTGTTAATTCAAACTCAATTGTGAAGTCATGTGCACAATTATCAGTTGCTATTTGGTTTAAATCGGCCAGTCATTGACATCATTAATTCGGTGAGGAGAGAAACACAATAGCGCTTTGGGACCAGTGGGGGTTGGTGGGAGGAACTATAGGAGAATGGGCTCATTGTAATGGCTGGAATGGAATTCACAGAACTTCCTTGTATGCTGCTGACACGCACGCACACTCAGGCATGCACACGCACACACACACGCACGCACGCACGCACGGCATGCACACACACACACACTCAGGCATGCACACGCACACACACGCACGCACACGCACGCACGCACACACACACACAGGCATGCACACGCACACACACGCACACGCACACATGCACGCACGGCATGCACACGCACACACACATGCACTCAGGCATGCACACGCACACACACGCACACGCACGCACGCACACACACACACTCAGGCATGCACACGCACACACACACGCACGCACGCACGCACGCACACACACACACTCAGGCATGCACACGCACACACACGCACACGCACACATGCACACGCACACACACAGGCATGCACACGCACACACACACACACAGTAGTAACTCCCACTTAATTCCGTGATGAGGTTTTCATTGGATGAAAATCACCCTTGGGTGGCCTGTCTCATAAATAAAAGCTACACAATTGGAATGTGTAACATGTAAACTTGTGCTTGTGCACAAAACAGGGCGCCCATGTTTAATTTACCTTGCACAAGTAATCTCTCTGAACAAGTACAATCAAGCATTTTATGTGGGGATTTGTTTAATCTCAAGTGTTTGTTTCAGATAGAAATGTAAAAAAAATACGATTTTATTCCTGTTACAGTGTTATTGAATGTTGAATAAATGATAAACTACTGATCTGAAAGGGCAGGATTCAATCCGTAGCGCTGCAGTTCCATGTTGTAGCCGATTTGACATTTAAAGGCAACAGTGTTGGCAGAGACTGCTTTCACCGGTAAATGCTGCCGACTCAATCCGATATTTCTTTTGAATTTCAAGTGTGCCATAGGGCTGAACTTCAGTGAAATGGATTGAATAGGTCCCCTACCAATGATGTGTAAACCCTGGATGACTGACAGAGGGCGCTGGACTGAAGCCACAGTGCAGCCGTCTTTAGGAAGTTACAGAAATGCATTTATTAATATCTATCATCGTTTTTAGCAAGTATGTTCTATTACAGACAACTTAAGTCATTCTTTTAAATGATTTAATGTGAACTGAACATGACAATTAAAAATGTATTAAAAAAGTAATACTTTTTTAGTACTAATGTTACTGTCCACACATCATTTTGACGTAAAATGGCGCCGGAGAAGAAGAGAGACGTTTACGTGTCCCCAACCGATTGTGTTTTTTGTTAATTTATTTGCATCGTTTGTAACTTATTTTTTTACTTATTTTTTACATAATGTTGCCGCTACCGTCTCTTATGACTGAAAATAAACTTCTAGACATCAGGACTGCGATTACACACCATGGACTGGCAGAATACATGTTTTCCTGCAACGAGTCTGACGAGCCCAATGCGAATGATATATTCTCGGGAACAGGCCCAGATCCCTGTGATCTACGTGAAGAGGAAGCCGAGAAAATGGGGCCGGAGGGCGAGCTGCCTTCTGAGAAGTTGTAGGTGATCGAATAAACCCCCACTTCCTTCCATTCTGCTCGCAAAATTGCAATCTTTGGAGAATAAAATAGATGACCTACGCGGAAGAATAAACTACCAACGAGACATTCAAAACTGTAATATCTTATGCTTCACGGAGACGTGGCTGAATGACGACACCATCAACAAACAGCTGGCTGGTAATACGCTGTACCGGCAGGATAGAACAGCGGCGTCTGGTAAGACAAGGGGCGGCGGCCTATGTATATTTGTAAACAACAGCTGGTGCACGATATCTAAGGAAGTCTTGAGGTTTTGCTTGCCTGAGGTAGAGTATCTCATGATAAGCTGTAGACCACACAATCTACCTAGAAAGTTTATCTGTATTTTTTATAGCGGTTTACATACCACCACAGTCAGAGGCTGGCACAAAGACAGCATTGAATGAGTTGTATTCTGCCGTAAGAAAATGCTCACCCAGAGGTGGCGCTCCTAGTAGCTGGGGACTTTAATGCAGGGAAACTTAAATCAGTATTACCTCATTTCTATCAGCATGTTAAATGTGCAACCAGAGGGGAAAAAAACTCTGGACCACGTATACTCCACACACAGAGATGCATACAAAGTTCTCCCTCGCCCTCCATTTGGCAAATCTGACCATAATTCTATCCTCCTGATTCAAAGCGTCAATCCAGTACTAAGATCGAATCTTACTAGACCGGTTCCGACACTCATCAGATGTGGCAGAGCTTGAAAACCATTACAGACTACAAAGGGAAGCACAGCCAAGAGCTGCCCAGTGACACGAACCTATCAGTCGAGCTAAACTACTTCTGTGCTCGCTTTGAGGAAGATAACCACGCATGAGAGCACCAGCTGTTCCGGAAGACTGTGTGGTCACGCTCTCCGCAGCCGATGTGAGTAAGATCTTTAAATAGGTCAACATTCACAAGGCCACAGGGTCAGATGGATTACCAGGACGTGTACTACGAGCATGCCCTGACCAACTGGCAAGTATCTTCACTGACATTTTCAACCTCTCCCTGTCCGAGTCTGTAATACCAAAATGTTTTAAGCAGACCACCATAGTGCCTGTGCCAAAGAACACTAAGGTAAACTTCCTAAATGACGACCGAGCCGTAGTACTCACGTCTGTAGCCATTAAGTGCTTTGAAAGGTGGGTCATGGCTCACATCAACACCATCATCCCAGAAACCCTAGACCCACTCCAATTTGCATACCGCCCCAACAGATCCACAGATTATACAATCTCTATTGCACTCCACACTGCCCTTTCCCACCTGTACAAAAGGAACACCTATGTGAGAATGCTATTCATTGACTACAGTTCAACACCATAGTGCCCTCATCAATAAGCTAAGCTAAGCTCATCAATAAGCTAAGGACCCTGGGACTAAACACCTCCCTCTGCAACTGAATCCTGGACTTCCTGACGGGCAGCCCCCAGGTGGTAAGGGCAGGTAACAACACAAGTTTTCCGATGACACAACAGTGGTAGGCCTGATCACCGACAATGACGAGACAGCCTATAGGGAGCAGGTCAGAGACCTGGCAGTGTGGTGGCAGGACAACAACTTCTCCCTCAACGTGATCAAGACAAAGGAGATGATTGTGGACTACAGGAAAAAGAGGACCAAGCACACCTCCATTCTCATCGATGGGGCTGCAGTGGAGAGCTTCAAGTTCCATGGTGTCCACATTACCAACAAACTAACATGGTCCAAGCACACCAAGACAGTTGTGAAGAGGGAAAGACAAAACCTACTCCCCCTCAGGAGACTGAAAAGATTTGGCATGGGTCCTCAGATCCTCAAAAGGTTCTACAGCTGCACCATCGAGAGCATCACTGCCTGGTATGGCAAACGCTCGGCCTTCGACCGGCCCAGTACATCACTGGGGCCAAGCTTCCTGCCATCCAGGACCTCTATACCAGGCAGTGTCAGAAGGAGGCTCTAAAAATTGTCAAAGACACCAGCCACCCCAGTCATAGACGGCTCTCTTTGCTACCGCACGGCAAGTGGTACCGGAGCGCCAAGTCTAGATCCAAGAGGCTTCTTAACAGCTTGTACCTCCAAGCCATAAGACTGCTGAACACCTAATCAAATGGCTGCCCAGACTATTTGCACTCTTTTACAACACTGATACTCTGTCTGTTGTTATCATCTATGCATAGTCACTTTAATAACTCTACCTACATGTACATATTACCTCAGCTAACCGGTGCCCCCGCACATTGACTCTGTACCGGTACCCCCCCTGTATAGAGTTTCGCTATTGTTATTTCACTGCTGCTCTTTAATTACTTGTTACATTTAGTTCTTATTTTAATCTGTATTTTTTTTAACTGCATTGTTGGTTAGGGGCTTGTAAGTAAGTAAACCTTGTGGGGAAATCCTGCACGGAGCCTTCACCGTGCGCTGCCACTTTAAGAGCGCATTAGCAGTAACGAAGGAGGAAATAAAGACAGCTCGTTCAGCTCTTTGGGGAGGAGCTCTTGGTTGGCGCGACAGTTTGATTTTGTGTGCAATGCTGCAGAAGTTTGGTTTATTTTCAGCGTGTGTAGTTTATAAAGTATTTAACTCAATCATCGGTGTGACAGTTCTAGGTCGTGGTTGTTATCGTTTGGGACCGCGCCGGTTATGGATCGCATGGATTAGTAGCAACATTGTTGCGAAGCTTTGACATACAAACCAACAAACCATCGAACGGTCAGACAGTACACCGGCATGCCTGAAGACCACAGCTAGGATCTCTCGTTCTCTTTCCCTCTTTCCCAACCAAACTTTCTATTTTTCAAATGCACTTCCCATTGAAGTTCATTAGAGCTGGACTATTATTGCCCTGCCAGAAGTATTTGGGTGCATTTTAGTTAAGTGAGGTTGCTTGTAAGTTGTGTATTGTTATTTGAACTGTATTGAGGTGGGGTTTACTAATGACACGTGCCCAAGAAGATTGTGGACATTTAAGGCCTTTGTGTCTATGAACACCCCCCACATTCATACCCTCTGCACTCCTCCACAATGAACACCCCCCACATTCATACCCTCTGCACTCCTCCACTATGAACACCCCCCACATTCATACCCTCTGCACTCCTCCACTATGAACACCCCCCACATTCATACCCTCTGCACTCCTCCACTGGAAGACAATACAGATTACTGCAAATCCTCTGACTGGGTTCTTTCATGTATGAAGTTGCTGTTCAATTGCTCTGCCATTTATTATTATTGTATGAGGTATTCTTGTTGGGGTTATCCCTGTGCTGTGATGTGGGTTTTATAGGGTGTGTATTCTATTTTCTCTCCACTGGCTATCTGGTAAACAGGCTACACTCTAGGCAGTCTCTTCTGCTGATGTGTGTGGGTCTGGTAGTGGTACTCTCTCTATTCTACTCTTTTCCTTTCGGCATGGTTAATACCTGCCTGGCGCCCGAACAAAATATTTATCTTTACCCCCCTCAAATACATACCGCTACAACCTGATCAACTCTATGAGAAGGAGATGTGTCACGCTGCATGAGTGAAATGGTGGTCACATCAGATACTGAGTGGTTTTCTGATCCACTCCCCTACTTTTTCTTAAGGTATCTGGGACCAGATGCTTATCTGTATTCCCAGTCATGTGAAATCCATAGATTAGGGCCTAATGAGGTTATTTCAACAGACTGATTTTCCTTATGTGAACTGTAGCTCAGGAACATCTTTGAAATTGTTGCATGTTGCTTTATATTTTTGTTCAATGTACATGATTGACTCCTACTCATCATTATGTCATGTGCACAGTCTATCACACCACTAGGACATGACACCCATGTTGATACAGTCAATTGATCAATCAATCACATTTATTTATAAAGCCCTTCTTACATCAGCTAATGTCAAAGTGCTGTACAGAAACCCAGCCTAAAACCCCAAACAGCAAGCAATGCAGATCCGTTCACGTCAGATGGGTAAGAAGTCTAAGTCTACGGTGAAGTGCATTTTAGCAAACATGGTCTATTGCGTTGAAAAGATATTTGAGTGACTGCTCTAACAATAGAAATATGTCTTCAAAGATGAGAGGCAGGCGGAGGCGAGATCAGGTGGAACCATTCTAGCCAATGAAATGGCAGATATGCATGTGAACAGACCATATATAGAGGACTAATTTTTGTATCAATGCCGTTATAGCGTCTGTGCCATTTTAAAGTAGTCAATTTTATTCTGCTTCACTGGCTGATTGCTCCCAACTCATACGAATCCCCACCCAGTTGACTACTTTAAAATGTTGGAAGCCGTCAATGGCAGTGTCCATTCTAAAATGGGTTATATCCATGATGAGTTCTAACTCAATGAAGTTCGGGTACAACTCTGATAAAAAGTCGTTGTTGAGTAGATTGTTGAAATTCCACGTGCGTCCACTTATATCAGTGCATTCCTAACAACCTGCAATCCGAAACGGTGCAGCCAGCGGGTTTCTCCACGCATCGCGCCGACAGAAACAAACATCTCTCTGGTAAGAAGACGGGCGGGGGCGTATGCCTTATGGCCAACGTGACATGGTGTGATGAAGGAAACATACAGGAACTCAAATCCTTCTGTTCACCTGATTTAGAATTCCTCACAATCAAATGTAGACCGCATTATCTACCAAGAGAATTCTCTTCGATTATAATCACAGCCGTATTCCCCCCAAGCAGACACATCGATGGCTCTGAACGAACTTTATTTAACTCTCTGCAAACTGGAAACGATTTATCCGGAGGCTGCATTCATTGTAGCTGGGGATTTTAACAAGGCTAATCTGAAAACAAGACTCCCTAAATTTTATCAGCATATTGATTGCGCAACCAGGGGTGGAAAGACCCTGGATCATTGTTACTCTAACTTCAACGCATATAAGGCCCTGCCCCGCCCCCTTTCGGAAAAGCTGACCACGACTCCATTTTGTTGATCCCTGCCTACAGACAGAAACTAAAACAAGAAGCTCCCACGCTGAGGTCTGTCCAACGCTGGTCCGACCAAGCTGACTCCACACTCCAAGACTGCTTCCATCACGTGGACTGGGAGATGTTTCACGCTGTCAGACAACAACATTGACGAATATGATACGGTGGTCACTTCATTAGAACGTGCGTTGAAGATGTTTCCCATCCAGCAACGACATTCCCTAACCAGAAACCGTGGATTGATGGCAGCATTCAAACTGGCACGAACCACTGCTTTTAATCAGGGCAAGGTGTCTGGTAACATGACTGAATACAAACAGTGCAGCTATTCCCGCCAGTACAGAGACAAAGTAGAATCTCAATTCAACGGCTCAGACACAAGAGGTATGTGGCAGGGTCTACAGTCAATCACGGACTACAGGAAGAAACCCAGCCCAGTCACGGACCAGGATGTCTTGCTCCCAGGCAGACTAAATAACTTTTTTGCCCGCTTTGAGGACAATACAGTGCCACTGACACGGCCTGCAACGGAATCATGATCCTTCACTGCAGCCGAAGTGAGTAAGACATTTAAACGTGTTAGCCCTCAAGGCTGCAGGCCCACATCTTCAGAGCATGCGCAGAAAGCTGGCCGGTGTGTTTACGGACATATTCAACTTTATACCAGTCTTGTTCCCACATGCTTCAAGAGGGCCACCATTGTTCCTGTTCCCAAGAAAGCTAAGGTAACTGAGCAAACGACTATGCACTCATGTGCGTCATCATGAAGTGCTTTGAGAGACTAGTCAACCACCTCCACCCTACCTGACACCCTTGACCCACTCCAATGTTGCCCAAATAGGTCCACAGACATGCAATCTCAACCACACTGCACACTGCCCTAACCCATCTGGACAAGAGGAATACCTATGTGAGAATGCTGTTCATCGACTACAGCTCCATTCAACACCATAGTACCCTAATGTCAAAGTGAGACCCTGGGTCTCGACCCCGCCCTGTGCAACTGGGTACTGGACTTCCTGAGGGCCTGGTGAAAACCCTCCTCCCCGCTGATCCTCAACACTGGGGCCCCACAAGGGTGCAATCCCTGTTCAGATCCCATGCACGCCTCCAACTCAATCATCAAGTTTGCAGATGGTAGGCTTGATTACCAACAACGAAGTCTAAGGCCTACAGGGAGGAGGTGCCCTCGGATTTGTCAGGAAAATAACCTCATGGTCAACAAAACTAAGGAGATGATTGTGGACTTGAAACAGCAGAGGGATCCACATCGATGGAACAGTAGTGGAGAGGGTAGCAAGTTTTAAGTTCCTCTAAACATCACAGACAAAATGAATTGGTCCACTCACACAGACCGATCGTGAGGAAGGCGGAGCGCCTCTTCAGATCAGGAGGCTGAAGAAATGGAACCAAAAGCACTTTCTACAGATGCACAATGCATCCTGGCGGGCTGTAACCGCCTGGTATGGCAGATAACCGTGCATGGGGCAAACTGCCCTCCAGGACAGACCCACCCGATGCTACAGGAAGGCCATAAAGATCATCAAGGACATCAACCACCCAGCCACTGCCTGTTCACCCCGCTGTCATCCAGAAGGCGAGGTCAGTACAGGTGCATTTAAAGCTGGGACCGAGAGACTGAAAAACAGCTTCTATCTCAAGGCCATGTTAAACAGCCACCACTAACATTGAGTGGCTACTGCCAACACACTGTCAATGACACTGACTCTACTCCAGCCACTTTAATCATGGGAATTGATGGGAAATGATGTAAATATATCACTAGCCACTTTAAACAATGCTACCTTATATAATGTTACTTACCCTACATTGTTCATCTCATATGCATACGTTGATACTGTACTCTATATCATCGACTGCATCCTTATTCTAAAGCCACTTTAACTATGCCACTTGGTTTATACTCTCATATGTATGAGTTCTAATCTACTGTATCTTGCCTATGCTGCTCGGTACCATCAATTCATCTGATAATATTCTTTATCCCCTCACTGTGTATAAGACAGTAGTTTTTTTTGGAATTGTTAGTTAATTACTTGCTCATTACTGCATTGTCGGAACTAGAAGCACAAGCATTTCTTATTAACATCTGCTAACCATGTGCATTGACAAATAAAAATTTGAACCTAACCATATGAAACTTCTATTCCATCAAATAAGCCTCACATAGCAAATTAGCAATAACATTTTGTTGACCAAATTCATTGGTTTATTTTCCTGAACAGATTTTGAGTGTATTAAAACCTCTCGCCTCACCTCTTGCAGTCAACCGAGCAACAGGATAGGTTTCAACAGTATATGAGGAGGCAGCGGTTAGAATTATTAACACTTTGCATCACTGATGGTAAACTGTCAGGGATACGAAAGATGTGTTTGGCTATTATGATGCGTCTTTAGTGGTTAGAGAGGAACATTGTTAGCATGCATCATATCTTACTGAGAAGATCAAATCTCGCTATATGTTGGTAAATGATCATGGCCAACATGGTTTGATGAGGTTTGTCTGTTTAACCTTTCTTCGTCTCCAGCTCCTCCACCTCCCTCTCAATGACACTCAGTCTGGCTTCAAAGGCTGCATTTACAGAAAGAAACATTAGGATACTGATGAAGTTAAACATGTTTTTAGGATAACAGTTCATTGCATCAATGTCTTTGTATTACCTGTGTTCTCCCTCTCACTGGCTGTTACTCTGGCCTCCAGGGCTGACACCACATGAAAGGAAACATTAATAGACAAATATAGCAGATTTCTTTTTCCAAATCAAAGGTAAAGCAAAATGAACTTTTCTTTGGTTATCTGTTAATTACCTGCATTCTCGCTCTTCAGGTCCTCCACCTCCCTCTCACTGGCACACAGTCTGGCCTTTAAGGCTGTAGATACAAAAAAATACACTTAGTAAACTTTAAAGACATAATCTGTAATACAGGTCGTCCAGTGGTTAGAGTGTTGAGCCAGTAACTGAAAGGTTGCCAGATCGAATCCCAGAGCTGACATGGAAAAAAATCTGTGGTTCTGCTCCTGAACAAGGCAGTTAATCCACTGTTCCTAGGCCATCATTGTAAATAAGAACGTGATCTTAACAGACTTGCCTAGCTAAATAAAGGCTAAATAAAGGTTAAATATCTATTTTTGGGCCAAACGGCAGCCCTGTGACTTTCTTGCTATAAAGCTGATCAATGCAAGTCTATTATTAATAGCCTATTGGTTGAATACAATGCAGTGTTGCACATGACTTCAACAGTGTCTTTCCTTCGGTGGCCCTGTACAATATATTTCCTAACTCAATGGGAGACAGATTCAGTGCTGGTGCTATGGGGGAAATTTAGGCTAGAGTCCTAATAAGCATCAATAAATGGTCAATTAACTGTACACTCTACCTTCATTTAATACCTGCATTCTCTTTCTTCAGTTCCTTCATCCTGCTCCTCTGCTGCAGTTCAGTATTTGTGACTCTGGGCTCCACCTTCTGTTCCACCACCGTGTTACTCAGCTCCTTCAGCTCAGCCTTGACCCCTCCACTTTCTCCCTGAGCCCATGCTCCAGACACACAGAGCAGCAACACCAGCAGCGCTGCAGCATCCCTCATGTTCAAACAACACTTGTTCACAAATAATGCAGTATGTGTCGTCTGATGTAAAATGATTTAAAACAAAACAAGGTAAAGGATTCTGATCAAGTGAAACACTAGGTGAGCTGACACGGCCGCATGTGATTAGAATCTAACGCTTTAAAAGGATGACAGAACGGAACCTTCCAAGAAACACATTGAAAAGCAATGAACCAATCATTAGTGGGACACCACACCCATATAACAGCTGTTACAAACACACACACACACAACCTTTCACATGGGCACCTCCCACGCCCATATTCCAGCTGACATTTTCATTGTGTAATTGGATTATTACGTGTCAGCTGTATTAAGTCAAATACATATTGTGGCACAGAATATGATGGAGACTAATGTTTTAACCATTCTTTTACAGTCTCTCAGATTTCCAGTCATTCCAATTAATTTAGTAACCCTTGATCTTCAAGAATAGGACTTGGAAATATGGTTTAGCTAACTTGTTTTACCTGAGCGTAACTCAAAAACGAAGGACTATTAGCCTACTCTGTTTATTTTGTTGTCACTGGGGATTGATTGGGCTTTTTTTATTTTTTTATTGAAATACTGTAATTTCATTCATTCCTATGGACGACTGCTCCTTTTGGGGAGTACCAAAATGGCGGCCGATCGCTTCAAAGCCTCTAATTAGCCAATACATAGCATCAGTAATCCAATGTCAACTTCCACTGCTATGCATGGTGAAGCCCCAAAATGTCCTTCCCTGTCAGACATAAGGAAGTGGATGGCGGCAAATGTTTTACTTTTAAACTCGGGCAAAAAAAGAGATGTTAGTTCTAGGTCCCAAGAAACAAAGAGATCTGCTGTCGGATCTGACAATGAATCTCGATTGTTGTACAGTACAAATAAAACTGAAGGCTATTTAAAGAGAAGCGTTTTATCTATCTTCATAACTTTGCAAAAATCTGAAAGGTTTTGTCCCAAAACTATGCAGGAAAGCTAATCCATGTTTTTGTCACTTCAAGATTAGACTACTGCAATGCTCTACTCTCCGGCTATCCGGATAAGGCACTAAATAAACTTCCGTTACAGCTACTAGAATCTTGACTAAAACCCCCATTTTTGGGGGGAGGGGTCATATTACTCCTATGATTGAGTGTAGTCTGTCCCGGGGTGCGAAGGGGAACGGCAAGGCACTGGAGTGACGAACCACCCTTGCTGTCTCTGCTTGCTATAAAGCTGAGCAATGCAAGTTTATTATTGATAGCCTATTTGTTTTATACAATGCAGTGTTGCGCCTTATTCTGACGCTATAAAAGGCTGTGACAGAATTGAACCTTCCATTCAGTTGAAGTATTTCTTTATCTTTAATGTAACGTTTCCTTGGAAGTGACTAGAACTCACATTGAAAATAAATAAACCAGTTGTTCGTGGGCCACCAGTCTCATATGTTACCTGTTAGTTATGTTGCATGATGCATCTCTCTCACACACACACACACACACACTCAACCATGCACATGGGCCACTACTACACCCATATGTCAGCTGTCATTTTTGTTGCGTAATTGGTATATTATGGGTCAGCTGTTGTATTATGGGTAGAAAGTCAAACGCGTATTGTTCCATTTCAGTTGATGTGGATTTTATGTTGAATAATAATAAACTACATTTATCAATCTAACTCCATTACTATGTGAATGCTATAGGCCCATACATGTATCCAGTGGGTATAGCCAAGGTAGCGAGCCTTGCATCACCACTGGTAATACTATACATTTCATGTGTGGGTAAAATCCCTCGGGAAGCATTCAGAAAGTATTCAGACCCATTCCCTTTTTACACAATTTTTTATTTAATGTCATATTTTTTTACCCTTTATTTAACTGGGCAAGTCAGTTAAGAACAAATTCTAATTTACAATGACGGCCAACCCTGGCCAAGACCTAACCCGGACGACGCTGGCCAATTGTGTGCTGCCCCATAGGACTCCCAATCACAACCTTTTGTGATACCGCCTGGAATTGAACCAGGGTCTGTAAGTGACACCACTAGCACTGAGACCGCTACGCCACTCGGGAGCCGTATTTTACAGCCTTATTCTGAAATAAGGCCCTAGGTCTCAACCCTGCCCTGTGCAATTGTGTCCTGGACTTCCTGATGGGCCGCCCCCAGATGGTGATGGTAAGTAACAACACCTCCACTTCAGTGATCCTCAACACTGGGGCCCCACAAGGGTGCATGCTCAGCCCCCTCCTATACTCCCTGTTCACCCATGACTGCGTGGCCAAGCACGCCTACAAATCAATCATTAAGTTTGCACATGACACAACAGTAGTAGGCTTGATTACCAACAACGACGAGACGGCCTACAGGGAGGAGGTGAGGGCCCTGGGAGTGTGCTGCCAGGAAAATAACCTCACACTCAACATCAACAAAACTAAGGAGATGATTGTGGACTTCAGGAAACAGCAGAGGGAGCACCCCCCTATCCACATCGATGGGACAGTAGTGGAGAAGGTGCAAAGTTAAGTTCCTCGGATTACACATCCCTGACAAACTGAAATGTTCCACCCACACAGACAGTGTGGCAAAGAAGGTTGCAACAGAGCCTCTTCAACCTCAGGCGTCTGAAGAAATGTGGCTTGTCACCTAAAACCCTCACAAACCTTTACAGATGCACAATCGAGAGCATTCTGTCAGGCTGTATCACCACCTGGTATGGCAACTGCACTGCCCACAACCATAGGGCTCTCCAGAGGGTCGTGTGGTCTGCACAATGCATCACCGGGGGCAAACGACCTGCCCTCCGGGACACCTATAGCACCCGATGTCACAGGAAGGACAAAAGGATCATCAAGGACAACAACCACCTGAGTCACTGCCTGTTCACCCCGCTATCATCCAGAAGGCGTGGTCAGTACAGTTGCATCAAGGCGGGGACCGAGAGACTGAAAACAGCTTCTATCTCAAGGCCATCAGACTGTTAAATAGCCATCACTCGCAATGAGACGCTGCTACCTATATACACTGACTTGAAATCATTGGCCACTTTAACAATGTCACTTTAATAATGTTTACATACTTTGCATTACTCATCTCATATGTGTATACTGCATTCTATACTTTTCTACTATATTTTAGTCTATGCCGCTCTGACATTGCTTGTCCAAATATTTACATATTCTTAATTACATTACTTACTTAGACTTGTGTGTATTGGTTATATGTTGTGAAATTGCTAGATATTAGTTGTTAGATATTGCTACACTGGCAAAACCAGAAGCACAAGCATTTCGCAACACCAGCAATGACATCTGCCAAACACCTCATCAATCTACACACAATACCCCATCATGACAAAGCGAAAACAGGTTTTTTGAAATGATTGCACTTTTCTTTTTTTTTTACTGAAAAACTTATGCACATAAGTATTCAGACACTTTGCTAGGAGAATCAAAATTGAGTTCAGGTTCCAGAGTTCCTCTGTGGAGATTGTAGAACCTTCCAGAAGGACAACGATCTCTACAGCACCACCATTCAGGCTTTTATGGTAGAGTTGCCAGGCGAAAGTCACTCCTCAGTAAATTCCACAAGACAGCTTGCTTGGAGTTTGCCAAAAGGCACCCAAAAGACTCTCACACCATGAGAAACAAGATTTTCTGGTCTGATTGAAACCAAGATTGAAAAATTTGGTCTAAATGCCAAACATCATGTCTGGAGGAAACTTGGCACCATCCCTATGGTAAAGCATGGTGGTGGCAGCATCGTGCTGTGGGGATGTTTTCAGCTACAGGGACTGGGAGATGAGTCAGAATTGAGGGAAAGATGAACGGAGCAAAGTATAGAGAGATCCCTGATGAAAACCTGCCCCGGAGTCATCAGGACCTGAGGCTGGGGTGAAGTTCACCTTCCAACAGGAGAACAACCCTAAGCACACAGCCAAGAAAACGCAGGAGTTGCTTCGGGACAAGTCTCTGAATGTCCGTGAGTGGCCCAGCCACAGCTGGGACTTGAACCTGATCGAACATCTCTGGAGAGACCTGAAGATAGCTGTTCAGTGACGATCCCCATCAAACCTTCAGATCAAATGTTATTTGTCACATACACATGGTTAGCAGATGTTAATGCGAGAGTAGCGAAACGCTTGTGCTTCTAGTTCCGACAGTGCAGTAATATCTAAGTAATCTAATAATACCCCAACAACTACCTAATACACACAAATCTAAAGGGGTGAATGAGAATATGTACATGTAAGTATATGGATGAGTGATGGCTGAGGGGCATAGGCAAGGTCAAATGGATAGTATAAAATACAGTATATACATGTGATATGAGTAATGTAAGATATGTAAACATTATTAAAATGGCATTATTTAGAGTGCATTGTATAAAGTGACTAGTGATCCATTTATTAAAGTGAACAGTGATTGGGTCTCATTGTAGGCAGCAGCCTCTCTGAGTTAATGATTGCTGTTTAGCAGTCTGATGAGATAGAAGCTGTTTTTCAGTCTCTCGGTGCGGTGATACAGCCCGACAAGATGCTCTCGATTGTGCATCTGTAAAAGTTTGTCAGGGTTTTGGGTGACAAGCCAAATTTCTTTAGCCTCCTGAGGTTGAAGAGGTGCTGTTGCTCCTTCTTCACCACACTGTCTGTGTGGGGGGACCATTTCAGTTTGTCTGTGATGTGTACGCCGAGGAACTTAACTTTCCACCTTCTTCACTGCTGTCCCTTCGATGTGGATAAGGGGGTGCTCGCTCAGCTGTTTCATCTCCTTTGTTTTGTTGACGTTGAGTGAGAGGTAGTTTTCCTGACACCACACTCCGAGTGCCCTCATCTCCTCCCTGTAGGCTGTCTCGTCATTGTTGGTATTCAAGCCCACTACTGTTGTCGTCTGCAAACTTGATGATTGAGTTGGAGGCGTGCTTGGCCACGTAGTCGTGGGTGAACAGGGAGTACAGGAGAGGGCTCAGAACGCACCCTTGTGGGGCCCCAGTGTTGAGGATCAGCGGGGTGGAGATGTTGTTTCCTACCTTCACCACCTGGGAGCGGCCCGTCAGAAAGTCCAGGACCCAATTGCACAGGGTGGGGTTGAGACCCAGGGCCTCCAGCTTGATGATGAGATTGGAGGGTACTATGGTGTTGAATGATGAACTTTAGTCAATGAACAGCATTCTTACATAGGTATTATTTTTGTCCAGATGGGATAGGGCAGTGTGATGGCGATAGCGATAGCATCATCTGTGAACCTGTTGGGGCGTTACGCAAACTGAAATGGGTCTAGGGTAGCTGGTTAGCCTCTCAAAGCACTTCATGATGACAGAAGTGAGTGCTAAGGGCAGTAGTCATTTAGTTCAGTAACCTTTCCTTCTTGGTGACAGGAACAATGGTAGCCATCTTGAAGAATGTGGGGACAACAGACTGGGATAGGGAACAATTGAATATGTCCTTAAACACACCAGTCAGCTGCTCTGCGCATGCTCTGAGGATGCGGCTAGGGAGTCGTCTGGGCCAGCTGCCCTGCAAGGGTTAACACGTTTAAATGTTTTATTCACATCAGCCACTGAGAGGGGTCAGTCCTTGTTAGCAAGCCGCGATGGTGGCACTGTATTATCATCAAAGCGGGCAAAGCATGTGTTAATTTTGTCTGGAAGGGTGACGTCGGTGTCCATAATGTGGCTGGTTTTGTTTTTGCTGTCCGTGATTTCCTGTAGACCCTGCCACATACCTCTTGTGTCTGAGCAGTTGAATTGTAACATCACCTTTTCCCTGTACAGGCATTTCGCTTGTTTGATTGCCTTGCGGAGGGAATAACTACATTGTTAATATTCAGCTATACTTCCAGACCTCTTTCCATGGTTAAATGCGGTGTTTCATATTTTCAGTTTTGCGCGAATGCCGCCATCCATCCACAGTTTCTGGTTAGGGTAGGTTTTAATAGTCACACTGGGTACAACATCTCCAATGCACTTCTTTATAAACTCACTCACCAAGTCAGCATATAGGTTGCTGTTGTTCTCTGAGGCTGACCGGAACATGTTCCAGCCCGTGTGATCAAAACAATTTTGAAGCGTGGCTTCCGCGTGGCTTCCAGCTTTGAATGGTTCTCGTCACTAATACATCCTGTTTGAGTTTCTGTCTATAAGACGGTACGAGCAAAATGGTGTCGTGGCCGGATTTGCCAAAGGGAGGGCCAGGGAGTGCTTTGTATGCATCGTGGAAGTTAGAGGAGCAGTGGTCGAGAGTATTACCTCTGCACGTAGTGCAATCAATATGCTGATAGAATATAGGTAGCCTTAAATTTGCTTTGTTAAAATCCCCAGCTACAATAAATGCAGCCTCGGGATATATGGTTTCCAGTTTACATAGAGTCCAGTGAAGTTCCTTGAGGGCCGTCTTGGTGTCTGCTTGAGGGGGAATGTACACAGCTGTACTATAACTGACAAGAATTCTCTTGGTAGTTAAAATGGCCAGCATTTGATTGTAAGGAATTCTAGGTCAGGTGAGCATAAGGACTTGAGTTCCTGTATGTTGTTATGATTACACCATGAGTTATTAAATATAAAGCATACAACCCCGGCCTTTCCTCTTCCCAGAGAGGTGTTTATCTCTGTCGGCGCAATGCATGGAGAAGCCCGGTGGCTGAAATGATTCCGACAACGTATCCCGAGAGCCATGTTTCCATGAAACAGAAAATATTACAATCTCTGATGTCTCTTTGGAAGGCAACCCTTGCTCAAATTCCGTATGCCTTGTCAAGAGACTGGACATTGGCGAGTAGTATACTCGGGAGCGGTGGGCGATGTGCACGTCTATGGAGCCTGGCCAGGAGGCCCTTCTGCGGCGCCGTTGTTTTGGGTCGGCTACTGGGATTAGATCCATTGTGGATTAGATCCATTGTGGTGGTTCTAACAGAGGATCCACTTCGGGAAAGCCAGCATTTTACCAATTTGGCTGGAATAATAAAAAGATCAATATACCAGCATTTTACCAATTCGTCTGGAATAATAAAAAGCTCAATATACCAGCGTTTTGATGTCAGCATTCTATCAACAAAAAATGCGTCACGATAAACCCGGAATGAGTACCAGTACGCTGCCACAGAAGACTGGGAACAGGAGAGTATTGATAGATTTTGCACTTCTGCTTTGATGACAGGTTTGAACCCTGTGATCAAAACGGTAATTGTATGGGTAGTGGATTTAATTCAAGAAGTTGTTTTGAGAGTGGAATATAACTGCGCTCACTTCACAGACGTGTGAGGGGTTAATAAGGCCACAGGGAAAAGCACTAACTATAGTTTCAACGGCTAAGATAAGACAAAGAAAAGTAGCAGAAAAGCATCAAAGTGTAGGGAGACAGCCCCACACCTAAAACAGGACTCTATCGGTCATTGGAATAGGGTGTGTAACGTGGGTATGGAGCCTGCTGTAGTCGGAGAAAATGCTGCCATGCAAGCGTTTGCATCATTTTCAAAAGGGCAACAACATATCCTCCGGAAAGTAGCAGGTATGGAACTTTCCCCTAGCGGTGTATAGTCTTTGTTTGATCGATTTAAGTGGTTCATAGAGATTACAGTTTCTATGCGAAGGAAGACGTATGAGACCACGTTTTACCTGATTTTTTAGTAGAGGCCGGGGATTAACTCCTTCCTTTCGATGAGAAATTGTCTAAATTTGCCACAGGAAAACGTATTTTGGGTTGAAGAATCTAGGCAAAATGCCAGGGGAATGGATTCTAAAGGGAACAAATGTAAATTATTTGGCCAAACACTCCTTGCAAACTCAGAAAGCCTTGTTTTTTTCATATCGTGAGACATTGTTTGTGGTTTTATTTTTAAATAGATTTCGGTTTTATATTGTCTAATTCTGGAATAGAATTCTAGAATGGACGAAAGGGTGGAGGGGTCACGAGGAATTAGCACAGGGGTTATCAAACCTCAAATTAACTTTTTCATTTTTTTATGTGGTGCGGTGGTGAGATAATGTCGGCGTGTCTAATGGTAGTACATGCTAGATAAAGGACTGTGGATTTACAATTAGCAGTTTTGGTTTATAGTTAATACATTTAGATTGATGATTAAAATGTAGCATAGTCAATGCTAACAAAATGTACACTCTTTTCCAAAAGAGGTTTCATTATTATTCGTTGGAAGGTCCCTGGAGACTGTGTGGGGAGAGCAGTTAGTGGTATTCGGCAGTTTTAAGTATGGAAGGATCTGGAATAGGCCATAAACCAGTTCCAGGTAATAAGTGAGGCCTGTTCATGTGTGTTCTGGACCTACGCTTCACCAGCACACACCATTTACTGGTTATGAACGTGCGTTAGTGGCGTGTTGATGCTGTGGGATTTATTTTATAGGAATATCAAATCAAATTTATTTATATAGCCCTTCGTACATCAGCTGATATCTCAAAGTGCTGTACAGAAACCCAGCCTAAAACCCCAAACAGCAAGCAATCCAGGTGTAGAAGCACGATGGCTAGGACAAACTCCCTAGAAAGGTCAAAACCTCGTAAGAAACCTAGAGAGGAATAGTGTGAATAGTGACTAGTGTGTTCTGGGTTAGATGTAATGATAGAGGAGTATTGTTTATATTGCATAAATCTCACAATGAAAGCAGTGTGTGTGTGTGTTCCCTCTGATACAATATGTTAGAGGTTGGCAAACCTGTTCCTGAGTGCTGCAGGCACTAATGTGTTTTTGATTAACCAACCTGGTAGACCAGGTGTGTTGAATTAAGGCAATAACTGAACTGATCAAGTAGCTCAGGATTTGGGGGAGAAAAATTAGGATAGGGGAAAGAGAAACAAGGGTTAGGGGAAAGACTGGAGAGCAGAGGCAACTAGGCCAACACTTTATACAAAGTGGTGTGGCAAAGTAATGCATGGCAAGTTGTGATGCCTTGAAGAAGCTTCTGTCTTACTTTTATACTCTACCATGTCTATGTGTTTATGCATAACCGTGAAAGGCTTGTTGTGATTTTCATCTCATTACCTGATACTCATCTTTACATCAAGGTATAGTATAGTGGTATAGTGACTTTACATCATTACACCCACACCTGGAATTTTAGGTTGTTGTATGTCACTGTCTCCACGTTAAAGATGATTGTAAAACACAATGACAGAGATTAAATACCTTGAACTATGAGCACACAAGGAAGCCCTTTAACTATTCACTCTGTAGTTTGACTGAAACTTGACCTTTCATCACAAGTATAGAGTCATAACATAACACGAGTTCAAGCATCTTCTGAAGACGTGACCTTACCGTTTATCATAACACAATTTATTAACCCTTTAAAAGGTATGAGGCCTTGGTTTAACCCCTTCAGACAAGACACATCCCTCTGCAACTGGATCCTGGACTTCCTGAAGGGCAGCTCATAGGTGATAAGGGTAGGGAACAACACATCCGCCACTCTGATCCTCAACACGGGGGCCCCTCAGTGGTGTGTGCTCAGTCCCCTCCTGTACTCCCTGTTCACTCATGACTGCATGGCCAAGCACGACTCCAACACCATCATCACAACAGTGGTAGGCCTGATCACTGACAACGATAAGACAGCCTATAGGGAGGAGGTCAGACACCTGGTCGTGTGGTGCCAGAACAACATCCTCTCCCTCAACGTGATCAAGACAAATGAGATGATTGTGGACCACAGGAAAAGGAGGACCAAGCACACCCCCATTCTCATCGACAGGGCTGTAGTGGAACAGGTTGAGAGCTTCAAGTTCCTTGGTGTTAACATCACCAACAAACTAACACGGTCCAAACACACTTAAACAGTCGTGAAGAGGGCACGACAAGGCCTATTCCCCCTCAGGAGACTGAAAAGATTTGGCATGGATCTTCAAAAGGTTCTACAGCTGCACCATCGAGAGCATCCTGGTTGCATCACTGCCTGGTATGGCAACTGCTCGGCCTCCGACCGCAAGACACTATAGAGGGTAGTGCGTACGGCCCAGTACATCACTGGGGCCACGCTTCCTGCCATCCAGGACCTCTATATCAGGCGGTGTCAGAGGAAGGCCCTAAAAATTGTCAAAGACTCCAGCCACCCTGGTCATGGACTGTTCTCTCTGTTATGGTTAGGGTTAGGGTCTGCACAGCAAGCAGTACCGGAGTGCCAAGTCAAGGTCCAAAAGGCTTCTTAACAACTCCTGAACAGCTATTCAAATGGCTACCCAGACCACTCTTTTACGCTGCTGCTACTCTCTGTTAATAATATACACTATCGTTCAAAAGTTTGGGGTCACTTAGAAATGTTCTTGCTTTTTAAAGACGCCTTTAAAAGAGATTAAAATAACATCTAATTGATCAGAAATACAGTGTAGACATTGTTAATGTTGTAAATGACTATTGTAGCTGGAAACGGCAGATTTTTTTATGGAATATCTACATAGGCGTACAGAGGCCCATTATCAGCAACCAGCACTCCTGTGTTACAATGACAAGTTGTGTTAGCTAATCCAAGTTTATAATTTTAAAATAAATTGATTATTAGAAAACCCTTTTGCAATTATTTTAGCACAGCTGGAAACTGTTGTCCTGATTTAAAGAAGCAATTTAACTGGCCTTCTTTAGACTAGTTGAGTATCTGGAGCATCAGCATTTTTGGGTTCGATTACAGGCTTAAAATGGCCAGAAACAAATAACTTTCTTCTGAAACTCATCAGTCTATTCTTGTTCTGAGAAATGAAGGCTATTCCATGCGAGAAATTGCCAAGAAACTGAAGATCTCGTACAACGCTGTGTACTACTCCCTTTGTAGAACAGCGCAAACTGGCTCTAACCAGAATAGAAAGAGGAGTGGGAGGCCCCGGTGCACAACTGAGCAAGAGGACAAGTACATTAGAGTAATACTGTTACCTAGCAGTCATGAAATAGACAGCAATGTTAGTTTCAGAAACATAATGATTATGCCATGCATTTCTATCACAAGTTACTGGGCTGACAGTTGGCATGAAATGACAAATAACTTGTCAGAAAAGGGTGATGTATTCACTATGAAATAAGTAAACAAACAGGCTAACGTTAGTCAGTATAAAAGACAGCTAACCAGCTAACTTAGCTAGCTAAAATACAATAGAAAGGTATGGGAAGCTTGTTAGCACAACATGTTAGCGCACTTTCAGAACAGAAATACACATCTAAAATCTGGAAATAAAATGGAACACTTACAGATTGGTAACGTTAGAGGAGGAGCTCCTCCGTCAATGTTTCATCTTAAACTTGCTTTGATTCCTTAATCAGTCGGCTTCTGTATTTATATATACTGTATATACAAATAAAACATTTGTTTTTCTAAATATAAAGGCTTTTACAAAAAGCTTTATGGCTTTTGCAAAAGAGAAAATCAACCATATACATTTTTCCTATACCACCTTTTGCAGCAATTACAGCTGCAAGTCTCTTGGTTTATGTCTCTATAAGCTTGGCACATCTAGCCACTGGGATTTTTTCCCATTATTCAAGGCAAAACTGCTCCAGCTCGTTCAAGTTAGATGGGTTCTGCTGGTGTACATCAATCTTTAAGTCACAATCTTTAAGTCATACCACAAATTGGATTGAGGTCTGGGCTTTGATTAGGCCAGTCCAAGACATTTAAATGTTTCCCCTTAAACCACTCAAGTGTTGCTTTAGCAGTATGCTTAGGGTCATTGTCCTGCTGGAAGGTGAATCTCCGTCTCAGTCTCAAATCCTTGGAAGACTGAAACAGGATTCTCTCAAGAATTTCCCTGTATTTAGCACCATCCACAATTCTGACCAGTTTCCCAGTCCCTGTCGATGAAAAACATCCCCACAGCATGATGCTGCCACCACCATGCTTCACTGTGGGGATGGTGTTCTCTGGGTGATGGAGAAGTTGGGTTTGTGCCAGACATAGTGTTTTTCTTATTTGACAAAAAGCTCAATTTTAGTCTCATCTGACCAGAGTACCTTCTTCCATATGTTTGGGGAGTCTCCCACATGCCTTTTGGCGAACACGAAACGTGTGCGCTTATATTTGTGTTTAAGCAATGGCTTTTTTTCTGACCACTCTTCCATAAAGCCCAGCTCTGTGGAGTTTATGGTTTAAAGTGGTCCTATGGACAGATACTCAAATCTCCACTGTGGAGCTTTGCAGCTCCTTCAGGGTTATCTTTGGTCTCTTTGTTGCCTCTCTGATTAATGCCCTCCTTGTCTGGTCTGTGAGTTTTGTTGGGCAGCCCTCTCTTGGCAGGTTTGTTGTGTTGCCATATTCTTAAAAAAAATTTAATAATGGATTTAATTGTGCCTCGTGGCATTTTCAAAGTTTCTGATATTTTTCCATAACCCAACCCTGATCTGTACTTCTCCACAACTTTGTCCCTGACCTGTTTGGAGAGCTCCTTGGTCTTCATGGTGCCGGTTGCTGGGTGGTGCCCCAGACTCTGGGGCCTTTCAGAACAGGTGTATATATACTGAGATCATGTGACAGATCATGTGACACGTAGATTGCACACAGGGGTACTTTATTTAACTAATTACGTGACTCCTGAAGGTAATTGGTTGCACCAGATCTTATTTAGGGGCTTCACAGCAGAGGGGGTGAACACATATGCACACACCACTTTTCAGTTTTTAAATTTTTTAAAAACAAGTTATTGTTTTCATTTCACTTCACTAATTTAGACTATTTTGTGTATGTCCACTACATGAAATCTAAACAAAAATATATTTCAATTACAGGTTGTAATGCAACAAAATAGGAAAAACGCCAAGGGGGTGAATACTTTTGCAAAGCACTGTAGACTATGATGGGGAAATGTCTACAGTAAAAGTCTACTACCCTTTTTAAAATGTTGATGAATGAAATCGGCACCGTTTTTTAATAGTTTGTTGCTACTGTCTAGTGAGGAAGTGGGCAATATGGAATACATTGGAGGAGGAAGGGAGAATTAATAAGACATGAGAACTTGGACAATGTCAGGGAATAAGTAGGTAAATGTACAAACGCACAAAAAGCATATTTCTCTCAAATGTTGCACCCTGGTCCTTCCTCCACTGCCCCCTTAACAGTTTATAAATTACTTTTTAGGAAACATTTTAATCCAGCCTTTTTTTGGTTTGGAAGGTATAGTGACTATTATTGCTTTCATTTATTAATCAAACAAATGGGGTTTTGGAAAAGTAGGTACTTTTCTCAAAACAATCCCATCTGGTGGATGGAAAGTGTCATCATTTTTATTTTTCACATGGATTTAGATTCTTCAGACTTTTCTGATATCAATGACAACATTTTTTGGTTTTATCGCTCACAGTAAAAAAAAATTAAAATAAATTCTGAGTTAACATAATAAAAATAGCATAAAAAACACAGTAAGAGCCACATGTGGATTACACAATGATTGAGTCCATGACACATGGCCCAGAGGGCCAAATTTCAGGCATTTTCCCACTTTGGTGTGGCAAAGTCTAATGACAATTTTCATTAAGGTCCATGTCTGTGGGTTATGTTTTGGTATGATAACCACTTATAGGAGGTAGATAAATGTGGTTATCACTGACATTGGTTATTTGTACCAACAAGATTGAGGATATGTTATGTCATTTTGTATTATCAGGGAACAATCTATGCAATATAAGGCACTTGATATGTTATTAACTTGAGGTATGAAATAATTGGAATGTTAATGACATCTCCATGGGTCCACCTTGGGGGGGGGAGGTCGAAGGTCATACCTGTATGCATTTTGGGGTATATTGATGAGAGAATGGGCAGCTCTGGGATGTGTTTTATTATCACATCGTACCATAGATGATAACTACACCAAACTTCCCACAGAACAAGGAGACACATTGGAAAAGTTTCATGGAGTCATCATAGATTTAATGTAAAATCAATCACAACAGCCTATTTTCAAGTTGGCCGCCATTCATTTCAATGTGGAGGAACTGAATAGATTTTTCAGGGCATACATTAATAATAATTGGTGTAATAAGACTAATAAAGACTAAAAATGGGGGCAAACTACCTGCCCTCAAGGACACCTACACCACCCGATGTCACAGGAAGGCCATAAAGATCATCAAGGACAACAACCACCCGAGCCACTGCCTGTTCAACCTGCTATCATCCAGAAGGCGAGGTAAGTACAGGTGCATCAAAGCTGGGACCGAGAGACTGAAAAACAGCTTCTATCTCAAGGCCATCAGACTGTTAAACTAACATTGAGTGGCTACTGCCAACATACTGACTCAACTCTAGCCACTTTAATAATGGAAAAATTGATGTAATAAATGTATCACTAGCCACTTTAAACAATGCCACTTAATATAATGTTTACATACCCTACATTACTCATCTCATATGTATATACTGTACTCTATACCATCTACTGCATCTTGCCTATGCCGTTCGGCCATCGCTCATTCAGATATTTATATGTACATATTCTTATTCATTCCTTTACACTAGTGTATATAAGGTAGTTGTTGTGAAATTGTTAGGTTAGATTACTTGTTAGATATTACTGCATGGTCGGAACTAGAAGCACAAGCATTTTTCTACACTAGCATTAACATCTGCTAACCATATGTATGTGACAATTGTTTTTTGATTTGATTTGATTTAACAAGAATTGAAGCTTTCTGCCCATATCAGATATGTCTATGTCGTGGGAAATGTTCTTGTTACTTACAACCTTATGCTAATCGCATTAGCCTACGCTGGTGACCCACCGATCCTGTAAATAATTGGTGTAATAAGACTAACAAGCTTGAAAATGTGTGTTACTGTGAGGAACATGCTAAAAGATGTCCCAGTATATGTATTTAGTAAAATATTACCAGAGCGTCTGCGAACTCAAATGTAAATGTAATAATGGTAGAAATATGACAGTGACAAAAATAAGTTCTGAAGAAAAGGGGCTCAGGAGATCTTACACATTTTCTTCTATGAGATAATATCAGTCATTTAACATGACCTTTATGAATTATGAAGCCAATATGTGCTTTATGTGCGTAAATGCTTTTTTAAAAATCATGAAATGTGATGTTAGCTGGTGAGGATTTTCTCATACAGTTGAAGTCTGACGTTGACATACACTTAGGTTGGAGTCATTAAAACTCATTTTTCAACCACTCCACAAATTTCTTGTTAACAAACTATAGTTGTGGTAAGTCATTGAGGACATCTACTTTGTGCATGACACAAGTCATTTTTCCAACAATTGCTTACAATAATTGCTTACATTCCAGTGGGTCAGAAGTTTACATACACTAAGTTGACTGCATGTTTAAACAGCTTAACAATTATGTCATGGCTTTAGAAGCTTCTGATAGGCTATTTGACATCTTTGAGTCAATTGTAGGTGTACCTGTGGATGTATTTCAAGACCTACCTTCAAACTCAGGGCTTCATTGCTTGACATCATGGGAAAATCAAAAGAAATCAGCCAAAACCTCAAAATAAATGTTGACCTCCACAAGTCTGGTTCATCCTTGGGACCAATTTCCAAACACCTGAATGTACCACGTATAAACAACAGTAAGCAAGTATAAACACCATGGGACCGCGCAGCCGTCATACCGCTCAGGAAGGAGACACGTTCTGTCTCCTAGAGATGAACGTACTTTGGTGCGAAAGTGCAGCTCATTCCCAGAACAACAGCAAAGGACCTTGTGAAGATGCTGGAGGAAACAGGTACAAAAGTATCTATATCCACAGTAAAATGAGACCTATATCGACATAACCTGAAAGGCCACTCAGCAAGGAAGAAGCCACTGCTCCAAAACCACCATAAAAAAAGCCAGGCTACGGTTTGCAACTCCACATGGGGACAAAAATCATACTTTTTTGAGAAATGTCCTCTGGTCAGATGAAACAAAAATAGAACTGTTTGGCCATAATGACCATTGTTATGTTTGGAGGAAAAAAGGGGAGCCGAAGAACACCATCCCAACCATGAAGCACGGGGGTGGCAGCATCATGTTGTGGGGGTGCTTTGCTGCAGGGGGGACTGGTGCACTTCTCAAAATAGATGGCATGATGAGGTAGGAAAATTATGTGGATATATTGAAGCAACATCTCAAGACATCAGTCAGGAAGTTAAAGCTTGGTCGCAAATGGGTCTTCTAAATCAACAATGACCCCAAGCATATTTCCAAAGTTGTGGCAAAATGGCTTAAGGACAACAAAGTCAAGGTATTGGAGTGGCCATCACAAGCAAGGAGGCCTACAAACCTGTCTCAGTTACACCACCTCTGTCAGGAGGAATGGGCCAAAATTCACCCAACTTATTGTGGGAAGCTTGTGTAAGGCTACCTGAAACATTTGACCTAAGTTAAACAATTTAAAGGCAATGCTACCAAATACTCATTAAGTGTATGTAAACTTCTGACCCACTGGGAATGCGATGAAAGAAATAAAAGCTGAAATAAATCCTTCTCTCTACTATTATTCTGACATTTCACATTCTTAAAATAAAGTGGTGATCCTAACTGACATAAGATAGGTAATTTTTTCTAGGATTAAATGTCACTAATTGTGAAAAACTTTAAATGTATTGGCTAAGGTGTATGTAAACTGTAGTACAAAACTTATTTTTGTATTTTGTATTTACCAAATAAGTCATTTTCGACAATAATTTAAAAAAAGAATACAAAAATGCCATTTATTACCCTATAGGCTCTCGAACGAACCATGGCGGAGTTAGTGCCTGCTGTCCTGGGATTGGCTCCGGCTCTCTGGGTAGGCCCCCCTTTCCCTGAGTTGGCCCCATCCCTCTCTGGCCCTCTGTAGGGAGCTAGCTGGATGTACTGGTGCCCCCTGGTGGCCGTGGGTGGTGAGGTAGGCACCCCTCTCTGGCCCTCTGTAGGGAGCTAGCTGGATGTACTGGTGCCCCCTGGTGGCCGTGGGTGGTGAGGTAGGCACCCCTCTCTGGGAGTCCAGGTCGAGGAGGCTTCTAAACAGCATCCCCCCCTCCTCCTCCTCCTCTTCCTTCCCTCTTTCACTGTAAAGTCTACCTGTTGTATTCGGCGCATGCGATTTGATCTTATTTTCGTGGCCAGATTTTGGGCCAGATTTGTTTTGCCTCTTGCTCTCTGCACTCACGCATGTGCATCCGAATTTTACGTCATCTAGATTCTACTAAAAGCTTCCGAAAGCGACGTGGCTCCTCTTAGCTACGTCAGTGCCTACTTCATCTATTTATTCTCAGAGATATTCGTTTGGACGCGTTGATATAATAACATAGCTCGGGTAAGAAACTACATTTTAAAGAATTATTCTAGTTTAGTGGCCAAACTGTTATAATGGTATATACCTACGTCTTCTGTCATTGTGGCACCTGACTACTGTAGCTGGCTAGATTGTTTTGCTGGTAAATAACCAAATAATCTTGAGGCGTTCAGTGCAACGTTGACGTTGAAATTAGAAAGCAATGTCTGTCTTGATTGCTCAACCTAGTGTTTCGTTGTGAAATCTTCTTAGTCTACGGTTGCCATCGACACCAGTTAACTACCTAATGTAGCTAACTACCTAGTTAACGTTAGCTACAGTATCAGGTTTATTCGTGCACCCACACAGAAAATGGACCAAAACCTCAGCTAACACATTATAAGCCAGGCCTAAATGTTTAAGAATTTATGGACAGACCCGTAACTGAACCCTTTATTATACATAGAGACGTGTAGCTAGTGACACTTTGATGGACCTAGCTAACTAACCCTTGTCTGTCGGACTTGTTTGCTCCCCAGACGAACCATCATGGACCAGGTTATGCAGTTCGTTGAGCCCAGTCGGCAGTTCGTCAAGGACTCCATAAGGCTCGTTAAGAGGTGCACCAAACCAGACAGGAAAGGTATGGTTATCAGTCACCCATATCTTCCTTTATATGCCAGTGGTTTACTTATACACTTGAATAAGTAAACCACTGGCATCCTGTTTTAGGTTCTAAACCACTGGCATCCTGTTTTAGGTTCTAAACCACTGGCATCCTGTTTTAGGTTCTAAACCACTGGCATCCTGTTTTAGGTTCTAAACCACTGGCATCCTGTTTTAGGTTCTAAACCACTGGCATCCTGTTTTAGGTTCTAAACCACTGGCATCCTGTTTTAGGTTCTAAACCACTGGCATCCTGTTTTAGGTTCTAAACCACTGGCATCCTGTTTTAGGTTCTAAACCACTGACATCTGCTATCCTGTTTTAGGATCTTATCTTCTGTCAGTTCACTGTCTGCTGAGTGAGGTTACACTCTCAAGCATAAAATCATTGCACAGGTGATTGTCAAAATGGTTACTTGGGTAGCAAGTTAACTGACTGCAACGTTGCATAGCTGAGCAATTACAGAGCGTTATTAGTAGATGGATAGCACTGATGATGAATCACCGATTGAATCTTCAGTGTTGACTTTATATGACCACAATCACAGCTTCAGATATAACCAATCTCTTTTAGCATGACATTTGGTGAATGGAGCAGAGGCCTGTTTCTATTTTCAAACCCTTGATGTAAAAAACAACAACACATTGATCAAGAAGACTCTTGTGAAGCTCTGTCTGGTTTTTCTGCGGTTGTCTGTGAAATATTCTAATTGTACATTTCTAGAATTCCAGAAGATCGCCATGGCAACAGCGATTGGGTTTGCCATCATGGGCTTCATTGGGTTCTTTGTCAAGCTCATCCACATCCCCATCAACAACATCATTGTGTAAGTAGGACCACACCTTCAACATAGGCCTAGACTGCATGACACACACCAGGAGTCAGACAGTAGTTGGTACTTTATTATGTACATTATTGGGAGAAAACACCATTTAAGTCCATTTGGCTTTGTAGGTTAGTGTTGAAATTGGGTGATTTAGCTAAGGTGCACTAGTGTTACCAATCTACAAGCATCCAAAATGTGTAATGTAATCAAGGTATGATGTGCATAGATGCATGTAGTAATGCCTTGGATGACAGGTCTGCATTAATGTCAAACATACTGCTGTTTTCCAGCACTTTGATTTGATTGAATGCATTACACATGCTCTATTTCAAATCATAAGGAATAGTGGAGGACTGTAGATGTTTGGGTGAGAAACTTAGTTAGCCTCTGTGGCCCTGTTCATCTGTTGTTCTTCTCTCTCAGGGGCGGCTGAACCTCTGGAGGTGTGATACAACTACAGAACTACAATACCCAGTGACCTGAGACAGTGGGGAAACATGGAATAGTGGTGGGGGGGGTGAAGGGATGTGATTTTTGTTTTTACATTGTGTGCATTGTTTATTTGGCTGTGTTAATAAATTGAAGAAAAAGCTGCGCGTGACGATGATGATTTATGTATGAGCTGTATATTGTGTGTACATCACAGGAGGCTGCTGAGGGGAGGATGGCTCATAATGTCTGGAATGGAGTGGTATCAAACACATGGAAACAATGTTTCATGTGTTTGATACCATTACTATGAGTCCATCCTCCCCGATTTAAGGTGCTGGGTTCCAAACTGTAGACTTGCACCCTACAATCCACCATTGAGAGTATGCCCCCCTCCCCCTCCCGTGCTGGCAGAGAGAGTGGAGCAGAACCTGGTTGTCTATAACACAGTCAGTAAGACATGCTCAGCCTGCAGAACCTGGTTGTCTATAACACAGTCAGTAAGACATGCTCAGCCTGCAGAACCTGGTTGTCTATAACACAGTCAGTAAGACATGCTCAGCCTGCAGAACCTGGTTGTCTATAACACAGTCAGTAAGACATGCTCAGCCTGCAGAACCTGGTTGTCTATAACACAGTCAGTAAGACATGCTCAGCCTGTAGAACCTACAAGGTAATAGGAGAAAACACTTGAGGTAATGCAGATTCATTGCAACCACACCACCGTTTCCAAACACACAGTCTGTCCCTGTGTGACCCCAGGGTGGTCCAGACAGACCGCTCCATGCTGTGTATTAAGGCACTCCGCTGGGACCAGGGGAACGGTGGAGGGTAATCTGTGGTCAGAGAGTGTTCACACACACAAAGACTAGCATTGTGCTTGACTGCTGCATAAGAGAACTGGGAACTGGTATGCCTCAAAGCCAACCCTCTGGACAGGAGAGACTTCCACCATAGAGCTAGCTGCATTAAGTTGAGGATTTTCAGGTTCTCTTTTCATGTGTCCATTGGTATTAATCAAATCATATTCTTCACTACATAAGTGTAGACTTCATTCATTAAAATCGAAAGATGCCGGATGAGGACTATAGCTAGGGAGATGATGATATCGGTCTTGGAGGTTACTGAAGACATCATTAGATGAGGTGGTCCTGAGACTAGGTCGACAGGGACCTCGTTTGGCAAAATCAGGTATTGCCAGATGTTGCGTTTCTCCTTCCATCAGAACTCAATGAATTGTACAACTTAACGTTTTGTCATGTCGTCTATTTAATATGAAGGATATGTTTAGCATCTTTGTGCACCTCAAGGGTTGATATAAAAATGGGTTATACATGGACTGTCTGGATTATGCCATTGTGTAACATTGTCTTGTGATTTCAATAACCACACCTCACATTCCGTTGGGGACAAAGTTATTCTACCTCATAACCCCATTCTACTGGCAGACAGGCTGAAACCGCATCCGATTCTACTACATCAACACTAACATCTCAGAATGACTTTGTTTGAAAAGTCTACTGGGACAGGAGAACAAAACATGTAGAATATTAAATTAGGTTATTGAATGTGTATATAAAAACAATAGTCCACCATAATCACGTTTCCTGGATGGTACTAAACAACGGGAACAAATCAAATGTCAGGCGGCTGAATGCACATCAGCCTGACAAAACACCATCCTGCTTCAAAACACAGAACATCCATGGTGTTACCCTGTGTTTTGTGTGCGTGTTGTAAACATCCACGATGTCACACTGTTTGTGTGCGTGTTATAAACATCCACGATGTCACACTGTTTGTGTGCGTGTTATAAACATCCACGATGTCACACTGTTTGTGTGCGTGTTGTAAACATCCACGATGTCACACTGTTTGTGTGCGTGTTGTAAACATCCACGATGTCACACTGTTTGTGTGGCTGTTGTAAACATCCATGGTGTTACCCTGTGTTTGTGTGCGTGTTGTAAACATCCATGATGTTACACTAGCAATGAATGGGGAGTGAAAACAGTCCTGAAAAGAATGAAAAGAAGTAATTGGCCATAGAGGACATTGAGGCAGAGGCATACTATATGTTGTGTGAATGATGCGAGTCCTCCAAACCGTTCCCCTGCAGAACCTATGCTGAAGACACTAGTTGTAGTTAATTTAACCACTAGGGGCAGTACTGCGCTGTGGAAAGAGGAACAGTGGATTGTTGGGGGAATATTTTTTCTAGATACACAGGCACGCACGCACGCAGGCCATTAAACATGTAATGGGCAGCCCTATCAATGCCTAGCACTACATGACCAAAAGTATGTGGACAGTATGTGGACACCTGCTTGGACACCTCACTCATTCATATATCCTTATGTACATATTCTTTATCCCCTTACACTGTGTATAAGACAGTAGTTTTTTGGAATTGTTAGTTAGATTACTTGTTCGTTATTACTGCATTGTCGGAACTAGAAGCACAAGCATTTCGCTACACTCGCATTAACATCTGCTAACCATGTGTATGTGACAAATAAAATTTGATTTGATTTGATTTGATTTGAACTTCTCATTCCCAAATCATGGGTATTCATATGGAGCCCCCCCTTTGCTGCTATAACAGCCTTCACTAGATAGCTTTCTCCTAGATGTTGGAACATTGCTTCCATTCAGCCACAAGAGCATTTGTTAGTTGAGGCACTGACGTTGGGCGATTCATCCCAAAGGTGATCGATGGGGTTGAGGTCAGGGCTCTGTGCAGGCCAGTCAAGTTCTTCCACACTGAACTCGACAAACCATCTGTATGGACCTCGCTTTGTGCATCGGGGCATTGTCATGCTGAAACAGGAAAGAATGTTATTGTATGCTGTAGCATTAAGATTTCCCTTCACTGGAACTAAGGAGCCTAAACCGAATTTTAAAAAACAGCCCCAGACCATTATTCCTCCTCCACCAAACTTTACAGTTAACACTATGCATTCGGTCAGGTAGCGTTCTCCTTGCATCCGCCAAACCCAGATTTGTCGTCAGACAGCCAGATGGTGAAGCGTGATTAATCACTCCAGAGAATGCATTTATACTGTTCTAGAGTCCAATGACGGCAAGCTTTACATCACTCCAGCCGACGCTTGGCATGCATTGAGCTGCTCGGCCATCGAAACCCATTTCATGAAGCTCCCAACGAACAGTTATTGTGCTGACTTTGCTTCCAGAGGCAGTTTGGAACTCCCTAGTGAATGTTACAGAAGATGTTTACGCTCTTCAGCACTCTGCGGTCCTGTTCTGTGAGCAGCCACTTCGGCTGAGCCGTTGTTGCTCCTAGATGTTTCCACTTCACAATAACAGCACTTAGTTGACCGGGGAAGATCTAGCAGGGCAGAAACGTGACAAACCTTGGAAAGGTGGCATCCTATGAAGGTGCCACATTGAAAGTCACTGAGCTCTTCAGTCATGCCATTCTAATGCTTGGCTATGGAGATTTCATGGCTGTGTGCTTGAGTTTATACACTTGTCAGCAATGGGTTTGGCTGAAATAGCCAAACCAGTAATTTGAAGGGGTGTCCACATACTTTTGTGTATATATATATATATATATATATATATATATATATATATATATATATATATATATATATATATATATATATATATATATATGTGTAGGTTGGGGCTAATTAAGCTAGCTCAAGTCACGGCTCCACGCCTGATAAGATTTCAAACAGAAGGGAGGAGAGAGCAAGAGACACTTCCATTTCAACCCAAATGCCATTCCGCTAGAGCCGCCCCCAAAGACTATTTGGAGTCATCACCCCCCCTCTCTCTCCTCCTCACCTCTCCAGAGTAATTTGTAGTGTAAATATGGGTATTTAAAGCGGTCACCTTCTCTGGTCTCAGGGCTGAAAAGGCAATTACAGCCAGCAAACAGCTTCATTGTTATCAGTGGAGGTGCGGCGCTCATTCCGGTCCCTGGAGCAACACTGGCTGCCATCGATCGTTATCAGGGCTGAGGAGAGGATTACTAATGAAGCTATCCTGAGGCTCCGTAGTCTGTTTGTGTGGGTAATTGAGGATGGTAACTGTCTCTGTGTGTGTGTGTGTGTGTGTGTGTGTGTGTGTGTGTGTGTGTGTGTGTGTGTGTGTGTGTGTGTGTGTGTGTGTGTGTATGTGTGTGTGTGTGTGTGTGTGTGTGTGTGTGTGTGTGTGTGTGTGTGTGTGTGTGGTTCTTCACATCAGGTATCTTTCTGTCCATTTCCTCTCCCAGCATGACTCTCTGTATAGCTCAGATCTAAAAGGACATAAAACTGTACAACAGCAGTTTCCCTCCCTTCCTCTCATCTTGACACAGCACGGCTGGAGCATACTTTGAGGATACTTCACCTCCCTCTTATTTTTTCTCTTTCTTCAGACCTTGAGCAGGAGATGGAATGAGAGAGAGAGCGAGACTATGCCAAGGTCAGACAGTGAGATAGTTCAGCAGCATCTGATTTAGTCCAGGAGAAAATGGAAAGAAATGCTCCCTCCTGCTCCCTCCCTCTTTTCCTGCAGAGAATAAACCCAGACAGTCATTAGTACATACTGCAGCTTTAGATACAATACAAATAGGTATTCATTCACCCAAGTGTGTGTGTGTGTGTGTGTGTGTGTGTGTGTGTGTGTGTGTGTGTGTGTGTGTGTGTGTGTGTGTGTGTGTGTGTGTGTGTGTGTGTGTGTGTGTGTGTGTGTGTGTGTGTGTGTGTGTGTGTGTGTGTGTGTGTGTGTGTGTGTGTGTGTGTGTGTGTGTGTGTGTGTGTGTGTGTGTGTTCGCGCGCGTGCGAGAGAGAGAGGAAAAAGTACATTATAACATATCCATTTCTCTTGAATATAAAAAGACAGCAAGGAGACAGAGAAAGCAGAGAGGTCAGAGAAGGAGAATTAGAGAAATGTCCTGCTTGACTTCAGCAGTTAGGAGGACATGTTTATACCTTTCTGAACAGTTCTGACACATGTCTAGACGGATGAAGAACTACACTGTTCTATTATTACTATAGTCTGATACTTACACTTACACCTCTCTCTTGCTAGGTGTGTGTACATGCGTATCAGGAGGCGAAGAAACCAACACCTGTTTAGGTGAGGTGCTGGCTAGCGGAACAGAGCACTCTCTAGGAGCTCAGATGCAACAATTTAATAACCAACGTTTTGATAGACAAGCTGTCTTCATCAGGGTGAATTTAGTCAGGTTGCCCAAAAAGTTACATATTTTAGCTTTAACCAATCCAAACACACACCGGCTCTGACGCTCGTCAGATGTGGCAGGGCTTGCAAACCATTACAGACTACAAAGGGAAGCACAGCTGAGAGCTGCCCAGTGACACGAGCCTACTAGACAAGCTAAACTACTATGCTCGCTTCGAGGCAAATAACACTGAAACATGCATGAGAGCACCAGCTGTTCCGGATGACTGTGTGATCACGCTCTCCGCAGTCGATGTGAGTAAAACCTTTAAACAGGTCAACATTCTCAAGGCCGCAGGGCCAGACGGATTACGAAGCATGTGCTGACCCACTGGCAAGTGTCTTCACTGACATTTTGAACCTCTCCCTGTCCGAGTCTGAAATCCCAACATGATTTAAGCAGACTACCATAGTGTTTTTGGGCACACACTAATACTAAGGTACCACTACAGCTCAGCATTCAACACCATAGTGCCCTCAAAGCTCATCAATAAGATAAGGACCCTGGGACTAAACACCTCCCTCTGCAACTGGATCCTGGACTTCCTGATGGGCCGCCCCCTGGTGGTAAGTGTAGGTAACAACACATCCTCCACGCTGATCCTCAACACAGGGGCCCCTCAGGGGTGCGTGCTCAGTCCCCTCCTCTACCCCCTGTTCACTCATGACTGCACGGCCAGGCATGACTCTTAAACCATCATTAAGTTTGCCGATGCACCGAGCACGCCCACATTCTCATCGACAGGGCTGTAGTGGAGCAGGTTCCTTGGAGTCCACATCACCAACAAACTAACATGGTCCAAGCACACCAAGACAGTCATGAAGAGGGCACGACAAAACCTATTCCCCCTCAGGAGACTGAAAAGATTTGGCATGGGTCCTCAGATCCTCAAAAGGTTCTACAGCTGCACCATCAAGAGCATGGTTGCATCACTGCATGGTATGGCAACTGCTCGGCCACCGACCGGCCCAGTACATCACTGAGGCCAAGCTTCCAGCCATCCAGGACCTCTATACCAGGCGGTGTCAGAGGAAGTCCCTAAAAATTGTCAAAGACTCCAGCCACCCTAGTCATAGACTGTTCTCTCTGCTACCGCACGGCAAGCGGTCCCGGAGCACCAAGTCTAGGTCTAAGAGGCTTCTAAACAGCTTCTACCCCCAAGCCATAAGACTCCTGAACATCTAATCAAATGGCTACCTATATTTGCATTACACCGCTGCCACTCTGTTATTACCTATGCATAGTCACTATAATAATTCTACCTACATGTACCTCAATTCCTTTGACTAACCGGTGCCCCCGCACATTGACTCTGTACCGGTACCCTCTGTTTATAGTCTCGCTATTGTTATTTTACTGCTGCTCTTTAACTACTTGTTACTTTTATTTCAGATTCTTATTTTTTGAACTGCGTTGTTGTTTAGGGGCTTGTAAGTAAGCATTTAACTGTAAGGTCTTGTATTCGGCAAGTGACTAATAAACTTTTATTTTATTTGACACTTCAGTAAGAACATTTACAGCTTCAACTAATCCTCCAAACACATTAGCACCCTGCATTAGCTCCTTCTGATCTCTTACTGAGCCTCACACACACAACTCTCTCTCCAGATCCTGTCTTCCTCTTTCCAAAACTCAGGAGAGAGATCCACTGCGTGATGTCATTAATTACAACACAAGTAAGATTGTTTTCTAGTATTCAACTTTCACACACAAACTGAAATGCTCGATGACATCACATGGCTCAGCCACATGCGCTACTGTACCTTATTGAACATTCATTCGCTATAAAACTGCAGCTCCTACATTGCCCTCCATTAACTTAATGTGATCTTTTTGGAGGGGTTGAAGCTTTGCTCAACAGAGCCATTAAAGTTAACGGGGGTCAGATTCTACTCTTTTTAAGCTTCTACCCAGCGGCCATTTTGGTGCTCTTGCCATGTTTTGAATGCCAAATGGCTACCCAGATTATTTGCATTGCCCCCCCCCTCCACTCCACTGCCACTCTCTGTTATCTATGCATAGTCACTCTCTGTTATCTATGCATAGTCACTCTCTGTTATCTATGCATTGTCACTCTCTGTTATCTATGCATAGTCACTCTCTGTTATCTATGCATAGTCACTCTCTGTTATCTATGCATAGTCACTCTCTGTTATCTATGCATTGTCACTCTCTGTTATCTATGCATAGTCACTCTCTGTTATCTATGCATAGTCACTCTCTGTTATCTATGCATTGTCACTATCTGTTATCTATGCATAGTCACTCTCTGTTATCTATGCATAGTCACTCTCTGTTATCTATGCATAGTCACTCTCTGTTATCTATGCATAGTCACTCTCTGTTATCTATGCATAGTCACTCTCTGTTATCTATGCATAGTCACTCTCTGTTATCTATGCATAGTCACTCTCTGTTATCTATGCATTGTCACTCTCTGTTATCTATGCATAGTCACTCTCTGTTATCTATGCATTGTCACTCTCTGTTATCTATGCATAGTCACTCTCTGTTATCTATGCATTGTCACTCTCTGTTATCTATGCACAGTCACTCTCTGTTATCTATGCACAGTCACTCTCTGTTATCCATGCATAGTCACTCTCTGTTATCTATGCATTGTCACTCTCTGTTATCTATGCATAGTCACTCTCTGTTATCTATGCATAGTCACTCTCTGTTATCTATGCATTGTCACTCTCTGTTATCTATGCATAGTCACTCTCTGTTATCTATGCATAGTCACTCTCTGTTATCTATGCATAGTCACTCTCTGTTATCTATGCATAGTCACTCTCTGTTATCTATGCATTGTCACTCTCTGTTATCTATGCATAGTCACTCTCTGTTATCTATGCATTGTCACTCTCTGTTATCTATGCATAGTCACTCTCTGTTATCTATGCATAGTCACTCTCTGTTATCTATGCATAGTCACTCTCTGTTATCTATGCATAGTCACTCTCTGTTATCTATGCATAGTCACTCTCTGTTATCTATGCATAGTCACTCTCTGTTATCTATGCATAGTCACTCTCTGTTATCTATGCATTGTCACTCTCTGTTATCTATGCATAGTCACTCTCTGTTATCTATGCATTGTCACTCTCTGTTATCTATGCATAGTCACTCTCTGTTATCTATGCATTGTCACTCTCTGTTATCTATGCACAGTCACTCTCTGTTATCTATGCACAGTCACTCTCTGTTATCTATGCATAGTCACTCTCTGTTATCTATGCATTGTCACTCTCTGTTATCTATGCATAGTCACTCTCTGTTATCTATGCATAGTCACTCTCTGTTATCTATGCATTGTCACTCTCTGTTATCTATGCATAGTCACTCTCTGTTATCTATGCATAGTCACTCTCTGTTATCTATGCATTGTCACTCTCTGTTATCTATGCATAGTCACTCTCTGTTATCTATGCATAGTCACTCTCTGTTATCTATGCATAGTCACTCTCTGTTATCTATGCACAGTCACTCTCTGTTATCTATGCATAGTCACTCTCTGTTATCTATGCATAGTCACTCTCTGTTATCTATGCACAGTCACTCTCTGTTATCTATGCATTGTCACTCTCTGTTATCTATGCATTGTCACTCTCTGTTATCTATGCATAGTCACTCTCTGTTATCTATGCATTGTCACTCTCTGTTATCTATGCATAGTCACTCTCTGTTATCTATGCACAGTCACTCTCTGTTATCTATGCACAGTCACTCTCTGTTATCTATGCATAGTCACTCTCTGTTATCTATGCACAGTCACTCTCTGTTATCTATGCACAGTCACTCTCTGTTATCTATGCACAGTCACTCTCTGTTATCTATGCACAGTCACTCTCTGTTATCTATGCATTGTCACTCTCTGTTATCTATGCATAGTCACTCTCTGTTATCTATGCATAGTCACTCTCTGTTATCTATGCACAGTCACTCTCTGTTATCTATGCACAGTCACTCTCTGTTATCTATGCACAGTCACTCTCTGTTATCTATGCATTGTCACTCTCTGTTATCTATGCATAGTCACTCTCTGTTATCTATGCATTGTCACTCTCTGTTATCTATGCATAGTCACTCTCTGTTATCTATGCATTGTCACTCTCTGTTATCTATGCATAGTCACTCTCTGTTATCTATGCACAGTCACTCTCTGTTATCTATGCACAGTCACTCTCTGTTATCTATGCACAGTCACTCTCTCCACTCCACTGCCACTCTCTGTTATCTATGCACAGTCACTCTCTCCACTCCACTGCCACTCTCTGTTATCTATGCCTAGTCACTTTAGTAACTCTACCTACATGTACATACTACCTCAACTAACCGGTGCCCCTGCACATTGACTCTGTACTGGGCCCCCCCTGTATATATTGTTATTTTTTTTACTGCTGCTCTGTAATTTCTTGTTACTTTTATCTCTTATTCTTATCCATATTTCTTTTTCAAACTGCACTGTTGGTTAGGGGCTCGTAAGTAAGCATTTCTCTGTAAGATCTACGTGTTGTATTCGGCACATGTGACTGATAACTTTTTATTTTATTTGGAAAACTTTATTCAATCACAGTCACCCTCTGACGCACACAATGCAGGAGCATTAAGGATGGAGGGCTGCGGCCAATGTTAGTCAGTTGTTGCCTACTGGCTGTTTGTACGTTCCATAGAATAACAGAGGGAGAGAGGGATGTGTTCTATAGCTGGGCTGACAAGTAAAGATAGAAGGTAACTTCTGCAGCTGTCATCACCATTGGAGAATGGATGGGCACTTAGACTCAGTGCTGAGGAGAACCGTCCGTCAACCACAGAAACCACACACTGAAATGGGTGTGTGTGTGTTTGGGGGTTGATCAACCACCGATCTGAGATGTTGAAGAACATTATTAAGTATTTTCTCTGATGATGTATTTATCTACCCTCCTCCTCTTCCTCTGATGAGCTCCAACTCTTAAACTCCCTCAGTCAACACTCAGACAACATTTTTATTCAAACAGTACCCCTGCCAAACAGAACACTCAACTTAAACAAGCTAATATACCATCAGGGCTCTCCTTTAGAAAAATATAGGATAATATCCATTTATGCAGTATGCACAATAAGTATGTTTAACATCATAGAATAGGGTTCAAATGAGCTAACTTGTACAGTATCAAATCAAATCAAATCAAATCAAATTTATTTATATAGCCCTTCGTACATCAGCTGATATCTCAAAGTGCTGTACAGAAACCCAGCCTAAAACCCCAAACAGCAAGCAATGCAGGTGTAGAAGCACGGTGGCTAGGAAAAACTCCCTAGAAAGGCCAAAACCTAGGAAGAAACCTAGAGAGGAACCAGGCTTATTGGGGTGGCCAGTCCTCTTCTGGCTGTGCACTGTTGGTGGAGATTATAACAGAACATGGCCAAGATGTTCATAAATGACCAGCATGGTCGAATAATAATAAGGCAGAACAGTTGAAACTGGAGCAGCAGCACAGTCAGGTGGAAGTTGAAACTGGAGCAGCAGCATGGCCAGGTGGACTGGGGACAGCAAGGAGTCATCATGTCAGGTGTCCTGGGGCATGGTCCTAGGGCTCAGGGGAGTGTGAAACTGGAACAGCAGCATGGCCAGGTGGACTGGGGACAGCAAGGAGTCATCATGTCAGGTAGTCCTGGAGCTCAGGTCCTAGGGCTCAGGTCCTCCGAGAGACAGAAACCAAGACTGAAAGGAGAGAATTAGAGAACGGGGGTTGATCACACAGGACACTGAATAGAAGACAGGAGAAGTACTTTCAGATATAACAAACTGACCCCAGCCCCCCGACACATAAACTACTGCAGCATAAATACTGGAGGCTGAGACAGGAGGGGTCAGGAGACACTGTGGCCCCATCCGAGGTAAACTCCAGACATGGATCTACAGTGGTTGAAACGTTGCCACACGACAGATCTGTGTGCCTTGTAGTGCAGTCCTCTCTGTGTTTCTCTCTGTGTTCCTCTCTGTGTCCTCTCTGTGTCCTCTCTGTGTGCCTTGTAGTGCAGTCCTCTCTGTGTTTCTCTCTGTGTTCCTCTCTGTGTCCTCTCTGTGTCCTCTCTGTGTGCCTTGTAGTGCAGTCCTCTCTGTGTTTCTCTCTGTGTTCCTCTCTGTGTCCTCTCTGTGTCCTCTCTGTGTGCCTTGTAGTGCAGTCCTCTCTGTGTTTCTCTCTGTGTTCCTCTCTGTGTCCTCTCTGTGTCCTCTCTGTGTGCCTTGTAGTGCAGTCCTCTCTGTGTTTCTCTCTGTGTTCCTCTCTGTGTCCTCTCTGTGTCCTCTCTGTGTGCCTTGTAGTGCAGTCCTCTCTGTGTTTCTCTCTGTGTTCCTCTCTGTGTCCTCTCTGTGTTTCTCTCTGTGTTCTCTCTGTGTCATCTCTGTGTCCTCTCTGTGTCCTCTCTGTGTCCTCTCTGTGTTCTCTCTGTGTCCTCTCTGTGTCCTCTCTGTGTCCTCTCTGTGTTCTCTCTGTGTCATCTCTGTGTCCTCTCTGTGTCCTCTCTGTGTCCTCTCTGTGTTCTCTCTGTGTCATCTCTGTGTCCTCTCTGTGTCCTCTCTGTATGCCTTGTAGTGCAGTCCTCTCTGGGTCCTCTCTGTGTCCTCTCTGTGTCCTCTGTGTCCTGTGTCCTCTCTGTATGCCTTGTAGTGCAGTCCTCTCTGTGTCCTCTCTGTGTCCTCTCTGTGTCCTCTCTGTGTTTCTCTCTGTGTTCTTTCTGTGTCCTCTCTGTGTCTCTCTCTGTGTCTCTCTCTGTGTCTCTCTCTGTGTCCTCTCTGTGTCCTCTCTGTGTGCCTTGTAGTGCAGTCCTCTCTGTGTCCCCTCTGTGTCCTCTCTGTGTCCTCTCTGTGTCTTCTCTGTGTTTCTCTCTGGGTCCTCTCTGTGTTCTCTCTGTGTCCTCTCTGTGTCCTCTCTGTATGCCTTGTAGTGCAGTCCTCTCTGTGTCCTCTCTGTGTCCTCTCTGTGTCTCTCTCTGTGTCCTCTCTGTGTCCTCTCTGTGTCCTCTCTGTGTCCTCCCTGTGTCCTCTCTGTATGCCTTGTAGTGCAGTCCTCTCTGGGTCCTCTCTGTGTCCTCTCTGTGTTTCTCTCTGTGTCCTCTCTGTGTCCTCTCTGTGTCTCTCTCTGTGTCTCTCTCTGTGTCCTCTCTGTGTCCTCTCTGTGTGCCTTGTAGTGCAGTCCTCTCTGTGTCCTCTCTGTGTCCTCTCTGTGTCATCTCTGTGTCCTCTCTGTATGCCTTGTAGTGCAGTCCTCTCTGGGTCCTCTCTGGGTCCTCTCTGTGTCCTCTCTGTGTCCTCTCTGTGTCCTCTCTGTGTTACTCTCTGTGTCCTCTCTGTGTCTCTCTCTGTGTCTCTCTCTGTGTCTCTCTCTGTGTCCTCTCTGTGTCCTCTCTGTGTCCTCTCTGTGTGCCTTGTAGTGCAGTCCTCTGTGTCCTCGCTGTGTCCTCTCTGTGTCTTCTCTGTGTTTCTCTCTGTGTCCTCTCTGTGTCCTCTCTGTATGCCTTGTAGTGCAGTCCTCTCTGGGTCCTCTCTGTGTCCTCTCTGTGTCCTCTCTGTGTTTCTCTCTGGGTCCTCTCTGTGTCCTCTCTGTGTTTCTCTCTGTGTCCTCTCTGTGTCTCTCTCTGTGTCCTCTCTGTGTCCTCTCTGTGTTTCTCTCTAATGTGCAGGACTTCAAACTGAGCCAAATCCCTGACAGTCTCTTTAGGCCGGCCAGACGCTAACAGCCTTAGTCTCTCTTTATAATACAGCATATATGATTCATTAGAATAAGTCTTTAAACAGTGACAACCATTTATAACACGCACACACACTTTAAAATCATATGAACTTGTCACGTTCTGACCTTTATTTCCTTTGTTTTGTCTTTATTTAGTATGGTCAGGGTGTGAGTTGGGGTGGGCAGTCTGTTTGTTTTTCTATGTTGGGTTTTGTGTTCAGCCTAGTATGGTTCTCAATCAGAGGCAGGTGTCGTTAGTTGTCTCTGATTGAGAATCATACTTAGGTAGCCTGGGTTTCACTGTTGGTTTGTGGGTGTTTGTTTCCGTGTGTGTTTGTCGCCACACGGGACTGTTTCGGTTTTCATTTTCATCACAGCGTTTATTGTTTTGTATTTCAGTGTTCAGTTCGTTTTTAATAAATCGTCATGAACACTTACCATGCTGCATCTTGGTTCGATCCTTACTCCTCTTCAGACGAAGAGGAAATCTGCCGTTATAGAACTCCTAATCTGTCCACTAGTTTCTCTAAAATACTGTTGCCAGGTTACTCAGTCAAACACACATTTACGGAAACATGGAGACATTTGCATATGCGCACACACACAAGCTGAGGGTCCAATACTTTTCTTATCTTCATCCATCCGATCCCAGGAGAAATATTCTACTGCCTTCTTTTTTAAGTGTGTGATGAATTATTCATTTTATTATGCCTTGTTAATCTGAAGGAGCCTCTCACGCATAATCCCACCCTTATTATCAATCAGGTGCAAAGGTAACAGGTGGGTAAGTAACACACACACATGCACAAACACGCTCACGGATGGACGTACGCACACACACATACAGGTAACAAAATAAAGGAATAACTTGAGTAAATGAGGAATACAAAGAATATTGAAAGTGTGTGTTTACACACAGGTGTGGTTCCTAAATTAATTAAGTAATTAACATCCCATGATGCTTAGGGTCGTCTATAAAAATGCCCAGCTGCCCATTATTTTGGCTACCATGACTAGAAGAAAAGGTCTGTGACATTGAAAATGGGGTTTCAAATGAGCATAGGGGGTTTAAAGGGTGTGTGTGTGTCTCAGTCACTAGATCTCTACCCAATTGAACACTTATGGGAGATTCTGGAGCGGTGTCTGAGACAGCGTTTTCCACCACCATTAACAAGACACCAAAGTATGAAATTTATTGTGGAAGAATGGTGTCACATCCCTCCAATAGAGTTCCAGAATGTTCTAGAATCATGCCATGGTGCAGTGAAGATGTTCCGGCAGCTTGTGGTGTTCCAACACCCTATTAAGACACTATGTTGGTGTTTCCTTTATTTTAGCAGTTACCTGTATATTCACTGGCAAGGAGCCAAGAAGCAAGCTAGCATGCACACACACACACACACACACACACACGCACATACACCATGAATGCTCCTGCCTGGATTCCCCTTGACACTGAGTTATACAACCAACCTTAACAGATTGTTGAGGCCCCCCCCACCCCCTGTACCGGTGGTACTGTGGTCTGAGCTAACTCATTAACAACACAGCTGGTCACTGGGCCTAGGACAGGGACAAACCACAGGGGGACAGACAGACGGGGTGATTTTGTGAACAAAGCGGAGGGAAAAAGGAGTTTGTGTGTACTCACCCAGGTTCCATTTGAGTCCAGTGGTGTGTGTTCTGCACGGTCCTCCTATAGCTATTAGACTGCACCATCTCCCGTCCAGTGCTGGATTCACTCCCAACCTGTGTCTCCTGCCCTAAAACACACACAAACACACACACACACATCAGAAGCAACAACATAAAAAACTACAAACCAGGTAGGTGTCTCTTTAAAGTTTTCTGTAAGGTTTGATTTTGGATTGATACACACAGGGACAGACACATAGGGACACACAGACACACAGGAACACTCAGACACATACACAGACACTCACAGACACTAACACATTTATCTTTCCCAGAACCTCTCACCCATAATGTTCAATTAAAAACATCACAGTTAAACCTGATGATTACAATTAGCACTTCACTGACAGAACACACACACACAATAGGGAGGAGAGATGACGCATGAATATACACACACACACACACACACACACACACACACACACACACGAGAAGACAGAACAGAATGAGCTTCCAGAATAACTCTGGATCTAATACTGTTATAGTGCTGGCTGGTTAGAAGCCAATTACCACCTACTGTACATGATAACACTATGAAAAGAAATCAAATCTTCTATATTCCCGTGAAATTTGAGGTGTGTATATATATATACACACACAGAGGCTTGCAAAACTTTTCACCCCCTTGGCATTTTTCCTATTTTGTTGCCTTTCAACCTGGAATTAAAATAGATTTTTTGGGTGTTTGTATCATTTAATTTACAGAAATGCCGACCACTTTGAAGATACAAAATATGTTTTTATTGTGAAACACAAATAAGAATAAAATACTGAAAACTTCAGCGTGCATAACTATTCACCCCCCCCCCCAAAGTCAATACTTTGTAGAGCCACCTTCTGTAGCAATTACAGCTGCAAGTCTCTTGAGGTATATCTCTATAAGCTTGGCACATCTAGCCACTGGGATTTTTTTGTTGCCATTCTTCAAGGCAAAACTGCTCCAGCTCCTTCAAGTTAGATGGGTTCCTCTGGTGTACAGACATATTTTAGTCATACCACAGATTCTCAATTGGATTGAGATCTGGGCTTTGACTAGGCATTTCCAAGACATTTAAATGTTTCCCCTTAAACCACTGTGGAGTGTACGGTTTAAAGTGTTCCTTTGGACAGATACTCAAATCTCCACTGTGGAGCTTTGCAGCTCCTTCAGGATTATCTTTGGTCTCTTAGTTCCTCGTTTGATTAATGCCCTCCTTGTCTGGTCCATGAGTTTTGGTGGGCGGCCCTCTCTTGACAGGTTTGTTGTGGTGCCATATTCTTTCAATTTTTTTATAATGGATTTAGTGGTGCTCCGTGGGATGTTCAAAGTTTCCGTATATTTTTTTATAACCCAATCCTGATCTGTACTTCTCCACAACTTTGTCCCTGACCTGTTTGGAGAGCTCCTTGGTCTTCATGGTGCCGGTTGCTGGGTGGTGCCCCAGACTCTGGGGCCTTTCAGAACAGGTGTATATATACTGAGATCATGTGACAGATCATCTGACACTTAGATTGCACACAGGGGTACTTTATTTAACTAATTACGTGACTCCTGAAGGTAGTTGGTTGCACCAGATTTATTAGGGGCTTCACAGCAGAGGGGGTGAACACATATGCACACACCACTTTTATGTTGTTTTTTTTTTAAACAAGTTATTGTTTTCATTTCACTTCACTAATTTAGACTATTGTGTGTCTGTCCATTACATGAAATCCAAAGAAAAATACATGTCAATTACAGGTTGAAATGCAACAAAATAAGAAAAACACCAAGGGGGATGGATACTTTTGCAAGGCACTGTATATGTATGTACAGTAGATACTTTTGTACCTGTTTCCTCCAGCATCTTCACAAGGTCTTTTGCTGTTGTTCTGGGACTGATTTGCACTTTCGCACCAAAGTACGTTCATCTCTAGGAGACAGAACGTGTCTCCTTCCTGAGCGGTATGACGGCTGCGTGGTCCCATGGTGTTTATACCTGCATACTATTGTTTGTACAGATGAACGTGGTACCTTCAGGTGTTTGGAAATTGCTCCCAAGGATGAACCAGACTTGTGGAGGTCTAAAGCTTGTAAAGCCATGACATAATTTTCTGGAATTCTCCAAGCTGTTTAAAGGCACAGTCAACTTAGTGTATGTAAACTTCTGACCCACTGGAATTGTGATACAGTGAATTACAAGTGAAATAATCTGTCTGTAAACAATTGTTGGAAAGATGACTTGTGTCATGCACAAAGTAGATGTCCTAACTTACCTTCCAGAACTACAGTTTGTTAACGAGAATTTGTGGAGTGGTTGCCATTGGATGAATCCCAGAACATATATTCCAGTCTATGCTAGCAAAACAGTCCTGTAGCGTAGCATCCGCGTCATCTGACCATTCCCTTATTGAGCGAGTCACTGGTCCTTCCTACTTTCCTATTTTAGTTTTTGCTTGTAACCAGGAATCAGGATGATAGATTTATGGTCAGACTTGCCAAATGGAGGGCGAGGGAGAGCTTTGTATGTGTCTCTGTGTGTGGAGTAAAGGTGGTCTAGCGTTTTTTCCCTCTGGTTGCACATGCTGGTAGAAATGAGGTAAAAAACGGATTTAAGTTAGTGCCACTTCTGGATGAGCATTTTCTTATTTGCTTATGGCCTTAAACAGCTCGTTGAGTGTGGTCTTAGTGCCAGCAACGGTTTGTGGTGGTAAACAGACGGCTACGAATCATTTTTATGAGAACTCATATAGTGTGGTCTATAGCTTATCTTGAGGTACTCTACCTCAGACGAGCAATACCTTGAGACTTCTTTAATATTAGACATCGCGCACCAGCTGTTTTTGACAAATAAACACACACCTCCACACCTCATCTTACCAGACAAAGCTGCTTTGCCCCTGAAGCTAGGAAAGCAGAGTCCCTTCCCATCTTCCGAAAACATCTGAAACCCTACCTCTTCAATGGGTATCTTAAATAATCCCCCCACACACACACACACACACACCTAAAAAAAAAAAGTATTTTGTGAAACAGCAATCGCACTTCACAATTATTTCCTCCTTTGCTGATAGCTACTTTATTTAGGAAAAATGTACTTTCTATGCCTGTGAAATGTGTTTGTCCCTCCTAGCTATCTGTAGATGTAGGGACTAACTGTAGGTCACTCTGGATAAGAGCATCTGCTAAATGACTGACATGTATTCGGATGCTGCTACTCTGTTTATTATCCATCCTGATGGCGTAGTCACTTTTAACCTACATGTACAGTACCATTCAAAAGTTTGGAAACACTTACTCATTCAAGGTTATTTTTAAGTATATTTTGTTACTATTTTCTACATTGTAGAATAATAGTGAAGACATCAAAACTGTGAAATAACACATATTGAATCATATATTAAGCAATTTTTTTTTTATTATATTATATATATTTTAGCCACCCTTTGCCTTGATGACAGTTTTGCAAACTGTTGGCATTCTCTCAAACAGCTTCATGAGGTTGCCACCTGGAATGCATTTCAATTAACAGTTCTGCCTCTTTAAAAGTTCATTTGTGGAATTTCTTTCCTTCTCAATGCGTTTGAGCCAAGTCCATATTATGGCAAGAACAGCTCAAATAAGCAAAGAGAAAAAACAGTCCATCATTACTTTAAGACATGAAGGTCAGTCAATGGGGAACATTTCAAGAACTTTTAAAGTTCTTCAAGTGCAGTCACAAAAACCATCAAGTGTTATGATGAAACTGGCTCTCATGAGGACCACCACAGGAAAGGAAGACCCAGAGTTACCTCTGCTGCAGAGGATAAGTTCATTAGAGTTAACTGGCTCTCATGAGGACCACCACAGGAAAGGAAGACCCAGAGTTACCTCTGCTGCAGAGGATAAGTTCATTAGAGTTAACTGGCTCTCATGAGGACCACCACAGGAATGGAAGACCCAGAGTTACCTCTGCTGCAGAGGATAAGTTCATTAGAGTTAACTGGCTCTCATGAGGACCGCCACAGGAATGGAAGACCCAGAGTTACCTCTGCTGCAGAGGATAAGTTCATTAGAGTTAACTGGCTCTCATGAGGACCGCCACAGGAATGGAAGACCCAGAGTTACCTCTGCTGCAGAGGATAAGTTCATTAGAGTTACCTGGCTCTCATGAGGACCATCACAGGACAGGAAGACCCAGAGTTACCTCTGCTGCAGAGGTAGTTCATTAGAGTTACCTGGCTCTCATGAGGACCGCCACAGGAAAGGAAGACCCAGAGTTACCTCTGCTGCAGAGGATCAGTACATTAGAGTTACCTGGCTCTCATGAGGACCACCACAGGACAGGAAGACCCAGAGTTACCTCTGCTGCAGAGGTAGTTCATTAGAGTTACCTGGCTCTCATGAGGACCGCCACAGGAAAGGAAGACCCAGAGTTACCTCTGCTGCAGAGGATCAGTACATTAGAGTTACCTGGCTCTCATTAGGACCGCCACAGGAAAGGAAGACCCAGAGTTACCTCTGCTGCAGAGGATCAGTACATTAGAGTTACCTGGCTCTCATGAGGACCGCCACAGGAAGACACAGAGTTACCTCTGCTGCAGAGGATAAGTTCATTAGAGTTAACTGGCTCTCATGAGGACCGCCACAGGAAGACCCAGAGTTACCTCTGCTGCAGAGGATAAGTTCATTAGAGTTAACTGGCTCTCATGAGGACCGTCACAGGAAAGGAAGACCCAGAGTTACCTCTGCTGCAGAGGATCAGTACATTAGAGTTACCAGCATCAGACGTTGCAGCCCAAATAAATGCTTCAGAGTTCAAGTAACAGACACATCTCAACATCAACTGTTCAGAGGAGACTGTGTGAATCAGGCCTTCATGGTCAAATTGCTGCAATGAAACCACTACTGAAGGACACCAGTAAGAAGAGACTTGCTTGGGCCAAGAAACAAGAGCAATGGACATTAGGCTGATGGAAATCTGTCCTTTGGTCTGATGAGTCCAAATGTAATATTTTTGGTTCCAATCACTGTGGGTTTGTGAGACGCTGAGTAGGTGAACGGATGATCTCCGCATGTATGGTTCCCACGTGAAGCATGGAGGAGGAGGTGTGATGGTGCTTTGCTGGTTACACTGTCTGTGATTTATTTGGAATTCAAGGCACACTTAACCACCATGGCTACCACAGCATTCGGCAGCGATACGCCATCCCATCTGGTTTGCCCTTAGTGGGACTATCATTTGTTTTTCAACAGGACAATGACCCAACACACCTCCAGGCTGTGTAAGGGCTATTTTACCAAGAAGGAGAGTGATGGAGTGCTGCATCAGATGACCTGGCCTCCACAATCACCCAACCTCAACCCAATTGAGATGGTTTGGGACCGCAGAGTGAGGGAAAAGCAGCTAACAAGTGCTCCTTCATGACTGTTGGAAAAGCATTCCAGGTGAAGCTGGTTGAGAAAATGCCAAGAGTGTGCAAAGCTGTCATCAAGGCAAAGGGTGGCTACTTTGAAGAATCTAAAATATATTTTGATTTGTTTAACACTTTTTTGCTTACTACATTTATTTATTTATTCTTTAAAAAAATGTCACCTTTATTTAACCAGGTAGGCTAGTTGAGAACAAGTTCTCATTTAGAACTGCAACCTGGCCAAGATAAAGCAAAGCAGTGTGAACAGACAACAACAAAGAGTTACACATGGAATAAACAAACATACAGTCAATAATACAATAGAAAAAGTCTATATACAGTGAAATGATTCGATATGTGTTATTTCATAGTTTAGATGTCTTCACTATTATTCTACAATGTAGAAAATAGTAAAATAAAGAAAAACCTTTGAATGAGTAGATGTGTCCAAACCTTTGACTGGTACTGTATATATTACCTCAATCACTTTAACTACCTCACACCCCCAGCACATTGACTAGGTACCGGTACTCCTTGTATATAGCCTCGCTATTGATATTTTATTGTGTTAGTATTTCCTTATTTAGTGCAAATGTTCTTACTTTTTAACTGTGCATTGTTGGGAAAGGGCTCACATTTCACAGTAATGTTGTATTTAACTGTGCATTGTTGGGAAAGGGCTCACATTTCATAGTAATGTTGTATTTAACTGTGCATTGTTGGGAAATGGCTCACATTTCATAGTAATGTTGTATTTAACTGTGCATTGTTGGGAAATGGCTCACATTTCATAGTAATGTTGTATTTAACTGTGCATTGTTGGGAAATGGCTCACATTTCATAGTAATGTTGTATTTAACTGTGCATTGTTGGGAAAGGGCTCACATTTCATAGTAATGTTGTATTTAACTTTTCATTGTTGGGAAAGGGCTTTTCAAGTAATGTTGTATTTAACATTGTTGGGAAAGGGCTCACATTTCATAGTAATGTTGTATTTAACTTTTCATTGTTGGGAAAGGGCTCACATTTCATAGTAATGTTGTATTTAACTGTGCATTGTTGGGAAATTTCATAGTAATGTTGTATTTAACTTTGCATTGTTGGGAAATGGCTCACATTTCATAGTAATGTTGTATTTAACTGTGCATTGTTGGGAAATGGCTCACATTTCATAGTAATGTTGTATTTAACTTTGCATTGTTGGGAAATGGCTCACATTTCACAGTAATGTTTTATTTGCCGCACGTGACAAATAAAATTAGATTTTGATGGTATTTAACTGAAAAGCCTTTATTTTTACAAAGCCAATGATGAAAGTTGGAGTTTCCAAAACTCTATTTGGATTACGTTCCTTGAAACATGCCAGTTATTTTTTGGCAATGTTCTACAGAACAGCAGAACAATGTTTCAAATGTCAAGGACATCTCTAGTGTATCTGGTTTCTACATTCCATTTTATTGTCCCATAAAACATAGAATGTCAAACTAATCTGGGTCTGTCTGTATTTCGGTCTTCGGTCTGAATAGCACGTCTTTCCATGTTCTGAAGCTGAAGTTCACCATAGTACAATCCTCCATCATGTAAATCACCTCCGCTCCTCACACAAGACATCACTACTCAAAGGTCAACGGTAAACAAGCATATATTTTCAAACCAAATCTCTATTTGTAGAACATACGCCCAGCCAGGTCACACGTGATACAAGTCAGTGTTCGACATCCATCCTTTTCTGAGGATGGCAGAGAGATGATGCAGAAACTTGCCACTAGGGACAACAATGAGCGATGTTACCTTCAAGTAGCCTTTGGTTTTGCTAAGGCGTTGTGGACGGGCGTAAGCATCTGCCATAACATAAATTGTGACCTTATTTGACCTTTTCTGCTGCTTCTGAGACACGGTTCAATCCCACTTTGAGACAATACTTGTTGAGTAATTAAAACACTAAATAATCACAACTATTGGTCACTTATGTATTGTTATAATATGTATACATTATAGAATGGTCAGTTAATTACAATATTAATGAAAAATATGTTTTTACTGCACTCTAGAGTTGTAGGTCTTGATACCTTACAATGTATTTACATACGTACAGATTCTGTGTGTGTATGTGTGTGTGTGAGAGAGAGAGAGCGAGAGAGAGAGAGAGAGAGGAGAATGTGTGTGTGTGTGAGAGAGAGAGAGGAGAGAATGTGTGTGTGTGTGAGAGAGAGAGCGAGAGAGAGAGAGAGAGAGAGGAGAATGTGTGTGTGTGTGAGAGAGAGAGAGGAGAGAATGTGTGTGTGTGTGAGAGAGAGGGAATGTGTGTGTGTGTGTGTATGTGTGAGTGTGTGAGAGAGAGAGGGGGATGTGTGTGTGTGAGAGAGAGAGGAGAATGTGTGTGTGTGTGTGTGAGAGAGAGAGAATGTGTGTGTGTGTGAGAGAGAGAGAGAGAATGTGTGTGTGTGTGAGAGAGAGAGGTGAATGTGTGTGAGAGAGAGAGAGGAGAATGTGTGTGTGTGTGAGAGAGGGAGGAGAATGTGTGTGTGTGTGAGAGAGGGAGGAGAATGTGTATGCATGTTTATTTTTTCCCTTGTCATCCACCCCCCCTGTTATTCTGCTTCATAAAAAGCTGAGGTCTGGAACTCCCTCCAGGTCACCTCTCTCTTCATTCATTGGCCTTGGTTACCTGATGACTCACCCTGAATTTTAAATCGCCACATACATTCATTGCGGAGAACAAACTTCAGTTTGGCCGGAGCGGTGTGGATGGGTAGCCAGGGAATGGTTTTGGTACATAAAAAATACTTTTGCATGACAATAAACATATTTGCCTGCCACTCCTGGGAACCCTGTACCCACAGTGCCTTCGAGAAGTATTCAGACCCCTTTGACTTTTTCCTCATTGTTACATTACAGGCTGATTCTAAAATTGATAAATATTTCCCCCATCTACACACAATACCCTAATAGTGACAAAGCAAAAACAGGTTAAAAAAATAGTGACAATTATTATTATTTTTTTTAAATAATGAAATGTCACATTTACATAAGTATTCAGACCCTTTACTCAGTACTTTGTTGAAGCACCTTTGGCAGCAATTACAGCATCAAGTCTTCTTTGGTATGACGCTACAAGCTTGGCACACCTGTATTTGGGGAGTTTCTCCCATTCTTCCCTGCAGATCCTCTCAAGCTCTGTCAGGTTGGATGGGGAGTGTCGCTGCACAGCTATTTTAGGGTCTCTCCAGAGATGTTAAATCGGGTTCAATTCCAGGCCACTCAAGGACATTCAGAGATCGATCCCGAAGCCTCTACTGCGTTGTCTTGGCTGTGTCCTTAGGGTCGTTGTCCTGTTTGAAGTTGAACCTTTGCCCCAGTCTGAGAACTTGCTCCAGAGCACTCAGGAATTCATCAAGGATCTCTCTGTGCTTTGCTCCATTCATATTTTCCTCAATCTTGACTAGTCTCCCAGTCCCTGCTGCTGAAAAACATCCCCACAGCTACCACCACCATGCTTCACCGTAGGGATGGGGCCAGGTTTCCTCCAGATGTGGCAGTTGGCATTCAGGCCAAAGACTTCAATCTTGGTTCCATCAGACCAGAGAATCTTGTTTCTCATGGTCTGAGAGTCTTTAGGTGCCTTTTGGCAAACTCCAAGTGGGCCGTCGTGCCTTTTACCGAGGAGTGGCTTCCATCTGGCCACTCTACTATAAAGGCCTGATTGATGGAGTGCTGCAGAGATGGTTGCCCTTCTGGAAGGTTCTCCCATCTCCACAGAGGAACTCTAGAGCTGTGTGACCATGGCCCTTTTCCCCCGATTGCTCAGATTGGCTGGATGGCCAGCTCTTGGAAGAGTCTTGGTGGTTACAAACGTCTTTCATTTAAGAATGATGGAGGCCACTGTGTTCTTGGGGATCTTAAATGCTGCAGACATGTTTTGGTACCCTTCCCCAGATCTGTGCCTCGACACAATCCTGTCTCGGAGCTCTACGGACCATTCCTTCGAACTCATGGCTTGGTTTTGCTGACATGCACTCTCAACTGTGGGACCTTATATAAAATGTGTGTGCCTTTCCAAATCATGTCCAATGAATTGAATTTACCACAGGTGGACTCCAATCAAGTTGTAGAAACATCAAGGATAATCAATGGAAACTGGATGCACCTGAGCTCAATTTCAAGTTTCATAGAAAAGGGTCTGAATACTTTTGTAAATAAGGTATTTTTGTTTTTTTATTTATAATATATTTGCAACAATTTCTGAAAACATTTGCTTTGTCATTATGGGGTATTGTGTGTAGATTGCTGTTGTAGCATAATCAGAATCCTCTAGGTAACATTGATAAATAAGATGTTTTATTAATTTTCATAAGCATGCTTATGTGGGGAAAGTTACTTGGGCCCAGAGAGGGGAGAGGTCGGGTTAGTCTTATCTGTGAGTGTGTCTGTAAACTATTCCTAAACCATGTGAGGGGATGGTGTGATTAATGAGGAACCAGTTAGTTGGCTCCACAATGTCTGTGTGCCAGTCACTCCTCTCTTTAAGCTTGTCCAGGAGGGGTTCTATTTTTATGGGAGTATCTAGAAATTGACAATTGATATATGCCATTGGATGAGGTAATGTTTTGGTCCTAAATGGTACCAATAATGAGATAAGAACTTTGTCTAAGAGGGCAAACTGAAGGATAATTTATTGCTAATGCTGTCTGGCTATAGGATACTTATTTTTTCTGGTAAAAGGTTCTTTGTATAATGTTCCTAAGATCTGTTATTCGTCATATGAGTTTTGATGGGTGTGTCTTGGCTATAAATGATACTAAGGACTGTTTTGTAAGCACTCTCAGAGAATTAATTTATGGACACTGAATTGATCTGAGAGTCACAGGGCTATGGTGAAGCTCATATAATTAAAGATGGACTTTATAATATGACTCTGACTTGTGTGTGGCTTGCTCTCTCACGATTTGGTAATACAGGAAATTTCCACAACATTGCTGACATTTTTAAAAATAAATTTTTAGAATAAGGCTGTAACATAACAAAATGTGGGAAAAGTCAAGGGGTCTGAATAATTTCTGAAGGCACGGTATGTGAGGGCTGTTGGGGTCCTGTTTCAGCGCCAGATGACAAAATCTGCACACACTCCCAGAGGTTTACTGGTCAGCCAACTTCCTTTTGATCATTCATTTAAAAAATCTGAGAAATATCCAATACTCCAAACTGTTGCTGTAACTGTGAATGTAATTTATTGCACATAATCCTCAAATAAAATGTAGCACACATAAAATAAACAATGTATCTACATTGGGTCTAATGTGTGTTAGTGTGAGATTGGACTATGTTTTATGAGCACACAGAATTTCCTCAAACTATACACATTAAGCAATACTGTTTTACAATATTATCAATATCACTTTGATTTGGTAGATATTTAGAGTAATTATGTAGATATTGATAATGGTAATGTAGGCATACAGTAGATATCTCCAATCCTAAAATAAAATGGAAGATTCATAAAATCAACAAGTTATTACAATTTATTTATATTGGGGATAATGTGTGTGTGTGTGTGTGTGTGTGTGTGTGTGTGTGTGTGTGTGTGTGTGTGTGGGAGACAGAGACACAGAGAGAGAGCGTGTGTGTGCATGTTTTATGTTTCCTTGTCAGCCACCCATCTCTGCTTTGTCAGTCTTGATAGGCCCCATGTATGCACTTCTGTGTGAGGCTGTCGGGCACTGGTGGAGAGCATGGCCGATCTGAAAGAGAGATGCACAAAGTGACAGTAACTATACAGGTCAACAACATGTTTGTGTGCACATCTGTTGGTGTGAGTGAGTGAGCATGTGTAATATAATTATGAATGACCTGTATCCATCTGGGTCTCCTCAGTAGTTTCTCCCTTCACGGCCAGTGTAGTAGGACCTGGTGCAGCCGGTAAATTAAATACCACAGCAGAGGACTGCTGTGACTGCAGATGAACTGCTGGGGGGTGGCAGATCTAAAAGAGAAAGGCCTAGATTCAATCAGATCAAGAGTTAACCGCCGAAAGCCGACACCCGCATAGCTGAGGTGTAACTGCCTCGGAACTGTCAAATCGGTGAGCAGCTGCACCCATCCTACTCGCGTTACAAATTCAAAACGAGAAAGTTTAGGCTATACAGACATATTGATGCTCAAATTAAAAAATAATTAAATTCAATAATGAGGATTTCTATCAGACTACTCAAGGTGTAGATTACATCTCACATTCCAGTGTTCAAACTTGTAAACAGGGCTGCATGAGTTTTCTGTTAATGCGACTCCATGCAGCCAATGGCAATGTCCGCTTTAAGTATAATGCCAGTAGCAGCTTGTGAATGACAGCTCTAACACAGTTCCATCTCAGACACCACCAAAACAACCGCTATGTGGATGTCAGCTAAAGTGGATGTGATTGAATTGAGCCCCAAGTGAGGGAGAGTATGCATGTGTGTATACATGTATGTGCTAATCACCTGTCACAGCCGGTGTAGCAGGTGCAGGGGCTGATGAATGCAGCTGTGAGGACTGTGGTTGAGGTAATAGGGGTGTCAGATTTAAAAAAAGAAAGGTACAATTTTTTTAAGTGAAAATAATTATATAACAAAACCGAGTGAGTGAGTGAGTGAGTGTGTATACGTGTGTGTGATAATTACCTGGACCACATCACATGGCTTCAGGTCTTCAAGCCTCTGGAAGTTCCAGCGTGCCACTCCAGGCCACGAACAGCTTGGTGGAAACACGGTTACCTGTCACCCACGAGCAGGTTGGCAGATCTTAAAGCAGGTTGGCAGATCTTAAAGCAGGTTGGCAGATCTTAAAGCAGATTGGCAGATCTTAAAGCAGGTTGGCAGATCTTAAAGCAGGTTGGCAGATCTTAAAGCAGGTTGGCAGATCTTAAAGCAGGTTGGCAGATCTTAAAGCAGGTTTGCAGATCTTAAAGCAGGTTGGCAGATCTTAAAGCAGGTTGGCAGATCTTAAAGCAGGTTGGCAGATCTTAAAGCAGGTTGGCAGATCTTAAAGCAGGTTGGCAGATGACAAAACCTTGACTATACACAAACCTAAATTAAAGTGTGTGTGTGGCAACCACGCAGCAGACTTGATTTTCCCTACTGCTCATTGTACTTCCCCTCGCAATCTGTGGTGTGTGTGATCTGTGTTATTGTGACTCAGACCTGAGTCAACCTGACCACATCCTCGTAGTAGGACATTCAGTGATTCTCTTTGGGGGGAAGAAAAACTGTGTACAGTAAAAAGGATATCAAATATTCAGATCTGGATTGACCAGTACGTTAAATCATGTGACGTTACAAAACCTCTAGGGCTTAGTCTACACAAATGAACCCGCTGTTTGATCCTATCGCTCTCTACCGGACCTACTGTTTGATCCTGTCTCTCTCTACCGGACCTACTGTTTGATCCTGTCTCTCTCTACCGGACCTACTGTTTGATCCTGTCTCTCTCTACCGGACCTACTGTTTGATCCTGTCTCTCTCTACCGGACCTACTGTTTGATCCTGTCTTTCTCTACCGGACCTGTCTCAACCTCTAAATGCTCAGCTTTGAAGAACCAACTGGCATTTACTCCTGAAGTGCTGAAGCATTTCACCCTCTATAACCACTGTGATTATTATTTGACCCTGCTGGTCATCTATGAACATTTAAATTCCTTGAAGAACGATCTGGCCAAAATACTGTACTCTTATATAATTTCCACCAGCACAGACAGAAGAAGACGTCTTCTACATCTGCATTGCTTGCTCTTTGGGGTTTTAGGCGGGGTATCTGTAGAAGCACTTTGTGACAACTGTTGACGTAAAAGGGAATTCACAGTCGTATGAAAAGGTTTGGGCTGACAATTTCCATGATTTCCATTTATAAATAATTGGGTGTTTGGATCAACAATTTCATTTTGATCTATCAAATAACTGATGGACACTAATATTTCAGTAGTGAAATGAGGTTTATTGGATTAACAGAAAATGTGCAATATACATCAAAACAAAATTAGACAGGTGCATACATTTGGGCACCCCAATAGAAAAATCACATCAATATTTAGTAGAGCCTCCTTTTGCTAAAATAACAGCCTCTGGACACTTCCCCTGGCCTCTAATGAGTGTCTGGATTCTGGATGAAGGTATTTTGGACCATTCCTCCTTACAAAACATCTCCAGTTCAGTTAGGTTGGATGGTTGCCGAGCATGGACAGCCCGCTTGAAATCATCCCACAGATTCTCAATGATATTCAGGTCTGGGGACTGGGATGGCCATTCCAGAACATTGTACTTGTTCCTCTGCATAAATGCCCGGGTAGATTTTGAGCAGTGTTTTTGGGTTGTTGAAATATCCAGCCCCGGTGTATATTCAACTTTGTGACTGATTCTTCAACATTATTTCCAAGAATCTGCTGATATTGAGTGGAATCCATGTGACCCTCAACTTTAACAAGATTCCCAGTACCGGCACTGGCCACACAGCCCCACAGCATGATGGAACCCCCACCAAATTGTACTGTGGGTAGCAAGTGTTTTTCTTGGAACGCTGTGTTCTTTTGCCACCATGCATAACGTCCCTTGTTATGACCAAATAACTCAATCTTTGTTTCATCAGTCCACAGCACCTTATTCCAAAATGAGGCTGGCTTGTCCAAATGTGCGTTTGCATTCCTCAAGCGACTCTGTTTGTGGCGTGTGTGCAGAAAAGGCTTCTTCGCATCACTCTCCCATACAGCTTCTCCTTGTGCAAAGTGCCCTGAATTGTTGAACAATGCACAGTGACACCATCTGCAGCAAGATGATGTTGTAGGTCTTTGGAGGTGGTCTGTGGGCTGTTTTTGACCATTCTCACCATCCTTCGCCTTTGCCTCTCCAATATTTTCCTTGGCCTGCCACTTCTGTCCTTAACAAGAACTGTGCCTGTGGTCTTCCATTTCCTCACTATGTTCCTCACAGTGGACACTGACAGCTTAAATCTCTTCGATAGCTTTTTGTAGCCTTCCTCTAAACCATAATGTTGAACAATCTCTGTTTTCGGGTCATTTGAGAGTTGTTTTGAGGCCCGAATGTTGCCACTCTTCAGAGGAGAGTCAAAGAGAACAACAACTTGCAATTGGCCACCTTAAATACCTCTTCTCATGATTGGATGCACTTGTCTATGAAGTTCAAGGCTTAATGAGCTCACCAAACCAATTGTGTGTTCCAATGAATCAGTGCTAAGTAGTTACAGGTATTCAAATCAGCAGAATGACAAGGGTGCCCACATTTTTGCAGAGCCTATTTTTCACATCTGATTTAATTTCATACAACTTAATATTGCTACACTAAAAATCTTTGTCTGGACAATACCCCAGTACTCAGCTTTTATTAGAAAAGAAATGGCATGCCACTGTGATCATTTTCTGTGCCGACAGAGTAAATTATTTTGCAGCCTCAGAGGGGTGCCCAAATGTTTCCATATGACTGTATAAAATACATTTCATTGATTGCTTGTATATGCTTCTATTCATTAACTCTACATCTAAATACGAACTTAATTTCTCTTAAAATGTCCTCAATAGGATGTTGTACCTTAAGCCAACACTTTTTCCTGGGATTTTCAATTTTCAAAATTAACAATTATTAGTGCGCACATTTATGAAATTCAATGTTGGGTTAGCGATTTATCTCAACTGATTGAGAATTGCTGATGATATACTGTATATGGCCATTTTCTTTTTTTCCAAAATCTGCCACTGAACCATAGAATTCTATCTAGTGAGAGTGCACACAACCGTTATGTTATTTTTGACCTGGTAAAATAAGCTATTTTCTTCAAGGGAGACCTGGCAAAGAGGGCAGAGTTCTCAAGTAAAAGATGTATCCATAGCAGCAGCTATGGTATGGATAAAAACAATGTGACAACACCACAGCTGCATGAATGTGTGATCTCTATAATATTAGCTCATTTAATCATTTCCAGACCAAACGAATAACAGAACAGTAGGAAGACTACTGTTGTTATACTGTAGCCTACTGTACCCCATCACATCAACCAACTAGTATCTAGTGACAAGGCTACGTTGTTATCGTTTAGCAATGTTGTACTGTAGCCTACTGTACCCCATCACATCAACCAACTAGTATCTAGTGACAAGGCTACGTTGTTATCGTTTAGTAATGTTGTACTGTAGCCTACTGTATCACATAATCAACCAACTTGCCAACTAGTAATGACAAGTGTTGTCATTCAGTAATACTATAACAGCATTGTAGCCTGCTGCGCACCACATTAACCAGCTACTTTAATTATCTAGCTAACGTTAGCTACAAAGATGGAGACATCCACATAGGAGATTAGCTGATGTTGTTAGCATTAGCTAGCTAGCATGTTAGCTATCAAACTATGTTAAGCCATGCTTATATAGTAAGATAAGGCCAAATGGACTGAAATATTTAACAGGCTGAATGTAAATTTATGTGACTCACTAGCTAAAACTTTAGCTTGCTAGCTCAGTGACTGCTGCTGGGAGAATAAATATGCACCTCTTCCTGTTTACAGTTCCCTATGCAAAATCAGACGAGCGCCACAAAACCAACCAGTGGCCAGACGTATATCACACCCGGGTTGTTTTAGAAACCCTGCCGCATCGCGCCAGCCACGCCAAAGGTTGCATGTTGAATCTAGTGATAGAAAGTTGTTTTTGAGATTTTTGTTTTAAGCCTATCCCAAACCTTAACCATTTGGAGTTCATGCCTAAACAGAACCTTAACACTTAGAAATTTGGAACAATTTAGAAAATTGATGTTCGACAAACATGGATGAGCATCTAATTCTGACAGCTGGAAGCACACACGTGCACACACACACACACGCGCGCGCGCAGAGAGACACGCACACACACACACACGCGCGCAGAGAGACACGCACACACACCTATTACCTAATTTGCGGTGAGGGTGTTTTAATTTGCATCTCCAAAATTATTTTACCTGGTCTCCAAATCAATCCCTTCACTCCCTCCCTCTTCTCAGATGAATGAGTTTACAAGGAGCCTGAGCACAGTTATTTTGAATTAAATGTTTTTGCTCTAGCAATATTACCACCCACATACCCCAGTTTCTCCCTCCCTCCCTCCCTCTCTCTACTCTCTTCCCTCCCCCTCTTTCACCCCCCCTCACTCTTTGTTGTTTGTCATTATGCCAAAGACATCTTGTCATTTGCTGCTTCATACCTCAACACCTCCAATTAATCTAACTCCTATGAGTCACACACAAACACAGACGCACTTAATCAAGCTCGTTTGTCACCGCAGTACGGATGTAATGAACTGACTGACAGACTGAACGTATGGGGTTTAACACAGAGGTGAACACAACCTTGTCAAGGACCCTTACACTAACATGTGTAACTAAAGTGTTTTGAAGACTTGACTGGGTGCATGTGTGTTGCATCATGGCATGTCAGTACCACGGTAATATCACGGTACCAAAACGTCATGA
>NC_056457.1:26343728-26378728 GCF_018296145.1 Oncorhynchus tshawytscha | reverse complement strand
TTATATATTTATATACATTACATTATATATTATTTCACAAATGTCACGGCCGTTTTAAACTAATCCGGGCCGCAAATGATTGGTTTGACAACAATAACAAACATTGTTCAGTCATGTTACCTAGCTAGCAAACAACCTGGTAACTTGACAGTAGGTTTAGGCACATCTGATTTGCTCAGGAATGAAAGAAAAGGGTCTGCTACTCATGAGTTGTGATTCGTATAGGTAGGATTCGTATAGGTAGGATTCGTATAGGTAGGATTCATATAGGCCTAATGGAAGCCTGAACCATTTAAAAAATCTATGTATTTCTGGTGCGTCTTAAATTCTGTTTGGTGCCTAACGTTTTAAAAGTTGGGAGGAGTGTGTTTGTGGGAGAGAGAGTGGTGTGTGTTTATGAGAGTGAGGGAGACGGAGTGTGTGTCTCAGTTAACTGAAGAGTTAACAAGGTTTAATGCAGTGTTTTCCCCTTACTGTGACACATTGACATTCAGATCATTATGCATGTATATTCCTTCCATCCACTCCTTCAGCCAAGTTACATTTGCTAATGTGAGCAAATCAGCCATTCTATGCAGTATTCTATTTAACACTGAACAGTGTGAAGTTAAATTCAATGTGTTGTACTGAGTAGAAGTGTGATTTTCAGTGCCAGGTTTTTGGAGAACGTTTTGGAAAACAGGAACAGTATAGTATAAGTATAGTTACCGGCCATAGCAGGTAGGCCAGACTGCAGTGTGCGTATAGTTACCGGCCATAGCAGGTAGGCCAGACTGCAGTGTGCGTATAGTTACCGCCCATAGCAGGTAGGCCAGACTGCAGTGTGCGTATAGTTACCGCCCATAGCAGGTAGGCCAGACTGCAGTGTGCGTATAGTTACCGGCCATAGCAGGAAGGCCAGACTGCAGTGTGCGTATAGTTACCGGCCATAGCAGGTAGGCCAGACTGCAGTGTGCGTATAGTTACCGGCCATAGCAGGTAGGCCAGACTGCAGTGTGCGTATAGTTACCGGCCATAGCAGGTAGGCCAGACTGCAGTGTGCGTATAGTTACCGCCCATAGCAGGTAGGCCAGACTGCAGTGTGCGTATAGTTACCGGCCATAGCAGGTAGGCCAGACTGCAGTGTGCGTATAGTTACCGGCCATAGCAGGTAGGCCAGACTGCAGTGTGCGTATAGTTACCGGCCATAGCAGGTAGGCCAGACTGCATCCCTGTAGAAACACCAGAGGTAGTTGTGTCATGTTGAGGGCGTGGTACAGTCTCTACTGAAGCCATGGTCTGGTCAAACCTTCCTGTCAGCCAGACCACCCAGGGTCACTATAGTATCCACTTGGAGAGAGAGACCGAGAGAGAGAATAGTTATCATCTGAAGGTCTTACCCTGGAGCATTGGTGTCTTCTTTGGACCATGGGAAAGAGTCCCCCATACTGACCCCCCAACATTACCTCCAGCAGCATTTGTTCTCCAACTCGACTTAAGACCACTTTTGAAGTCTGAAAATATCCTACAAACTGTGATTGCCATTTTAAGTCAGGAAAGAGAAAAGTGTAGTCTTTAGATGGAAAGGTTGACATATTTTTATCTCTTCAAACATCTGGAGAGCCATCGAAATAACTATAATTTACCCAAACCCCTCCCTCTCTCTCTCCCCCCCTCTCTGACCTCACACTTCTATCTGTCCACCTGCTCTCCCTTATTCCCTACCTCTATTTTTCCAGTCTCCCTCGGGTAAATACATACTTTTTGACAGCATCCCATCTGATTTAAACAAAACTTTCCATACATGTTTGCCTCACAAGTCCTCAACTGGCAGCTTTATTAAATAGTACCTGCAAAACACCAGTCTCAACGTCAACAGTGAAGAGGCGACTCTGGGATGCTGGCCTTCTATGCAGAGTTGCAAAGAAAAAGCCATATCAGACTGGCCAATAAAAAGAATAGATTAAGATGGGCAAAAGCACACAGACACCGGACAGAGGAACTCTGCCTAGAAGGCCAGCATCCCGGAGTCGCCTCTTTACGGTTGATGTTGCGACAGGTGTTTTGTGTGTATTATTTAATCAAGCTGCCAGTTGAGGACTTATGAGGCATCTGTTTCTCAAACTATACTCTCTAATGTACTTGTCCTCTTGCACAGTTGTGCACCGGGGCCTCCCACTCCTCTTTCTATTCTGGTTAGAACCAGTTAGTGCTGTTCTGTGAAGGGAGTAGTACACAGCGTTGTACGAGACCTTCAGTTTCTTGGCAATTTCTCGCATGGAATAGCCTTCATTTCTCAGAACAAGAATAGACTGACGAGTTTCAGAAGAAAGTTCTTTGTTTCTGGCCATTTTAAGCCTGCAATCGAAACCACAAATGCTGATGCTCCAGATACTCAACTAGTCTAAAGAAGGTCAGTTGAATTGCTTCTTTAAATCAGCACAACAGTTTTTAGCTGTACTAAAATAATTGCAAAAGGGTTTTCTAATGATCAATTAGCCTTTTAAAATGATAAACTTGGATTAGATAACACAACGTTCCATTGGAACACAGGAGTGATGGTTGCTGACAATGGACCTCTGTACGCCTATGTAGATATTCCATTAAAAATCTGCCGTTTCCAGCTACAGTAGTCATTTACAACATTAACAATGTCTACACTGTATTTCTGATCAATTTGATGCTATTTTAATGGACAAAATAAATAGCTTTTCTTTCAAAAACAAGGACATTTCTAAGTAACCCCAAACTTTTGAACGGTAGTGTATATTTTTTCCACATTCACATACATTGTAGCTTAGACCCTATTACACATCTGAAGTTTTTGTGTTGTGCCCACAATTGGTTGATACACAACATGCTCTTGGTGTGTGTCATTTTAATCATATAAATATAAGGAATAAGAAGGGGCCTATCCCTTCAGACCACTGTAGCAGGTACACCATTGAAATGTTATGTTCTAATTACTAACCACAAATATGGCCACCCACCGTCGAATGGCAACTTAAATGGTCATGTCTATTCTATTATCTATATTTCTATGGAGGTTTGACTTTATAATAAATCAAAAAATACCATTAAGGTCAACATTCTCTGATGTCTGGACAGCCAACCATTTTTCTGATACCATTTGAAAGTAGCAATTTAAATGCTATTCCCATTTTAGTACATTTATCAGCCAAAACATGACACCCATCCTGTAGGCCTGATCACCAACAACGACGAGACAGCATATAGGGAGGAGGTCAGAGACCTGGCCGTGTGGTGCCAAGACAAATCAAAGTGTATTTGTCATGTGCGCCCAATACAACAGGTGTAGACCTTACAGTGAAATGCTTACTTACAGGCTCTAACCAATAGTGCAAAAAAAGGTATTAGGTGAACAATAGGTAAGTAAAGAAATAAAACAGTAAAATGACAGGCTATATACAGTAGAGAGGCTATAAAAGTAGCGAGGCTACATACAGTAGAGAGGCTATATACAGTAGCGAGGCTATACAAGTAGAGAGGCTATAAAAGTAGCGAGGCTATAAAAGTAGAGAGGCTATATACAGTAGAGAGGCTATAAAAGTAACGAGGCTACATACAGTAGAGAGGCTATAAAAGTAGAGAGGCTATAAAAGTAGAGAGGCTATAAAAGTAGAGAGGCTATAAAAGTAGAGAGGCTACATACAGTAGAGAGGCTATAAAAGTAGAGAGGCTACATACAGTAGAGAGGCTACATACAGTAGCGAGGCTATATACAGTATCGAGGCTATAAAAGTAGCGAGGCTATAAAAGTAGCGAGGCTATAAAAGTAGCGAGGCTATATACAGTAGAGGCTATAAAAGTAGCGAGGCTATATACAGTAGAGAGGCTATAAAAGTAGAGAGGCTATATACAGTAGAGGCTATAAAAGTAGCGAGGCTATAAAAGTAGCGAGGCTATAAAAGTAGCGAGGCTATATGCAGTAGAGAGGCTATAAAAGTAGAGAGGCTATATACAGTAGAGAGGCTATATACAGTAGAGGCTATAAAAGTAGCGAGGCTATAAAAGTAGAGAGGCTATATACAGTAGAGAGGCTATAAAAGTAGCAAGGCTATATACAGTAGAGGCTATAAAAGTAGCGAGGCTATATACAGTAGAGAGGCTATAAAAGTAGAGAGGCTATATACAGTAGAGGCTATAAAAGTAGCGAGGCTATAAAAGTAGAGAGGGTATATGCAGTAGAGAGGCTATAAAAGTAGAGAAGCTATATACAGTAGAGAGGCTATATACAGTAGAGGCTATAATAGTAGCGAGGCTATAAAAGTAGAGAGGCTATATACAGTAGAGAGGCTATAAAAGTAGCGAGGCTACATACAGTAGCGAGGCTATAAAAGTAGAGAGGCTATATACAGTAGAGTCTATAAAAGTAGCGAGGCTATAAAGTAGAGAGGCTATATACAGTAGAGGCTATAAAAGTAGAGAGGCTATAAAAGTAGTAGAGGCTATAAAAGTAGAGAGGCTATAAAAGTAGAGAGGCTATATACAGTAGAGAGGCTATATACAGTAGAGAGGCTATAAAAGTAGCGAGGCTATAAAAGTAGAGAGGCTATATGCAGTAGAGAGGCTATAAAAGTAGAGAGGCTATATACAGTAGAGGCTATAAAAGTAGCGAGGCTATAAAAGTAGCGAGGCTATATACAGTAGAGAGGCTATAAAAGTAGCGAGGCTATATACAGTAGAGAGGCTATATACAGTAGAGAGGCTATATACAGTAGAGAGGCTATAAAAGTAGCGAGGCTATAAAAGTAGAGAGGCTATATACAGTAGGGAGGCTATAAAAGTAGCGAGGCTATATACAGTAGTGAGGCTATAAAAGTAGCGAGGCTACCTATATACAGTAGCGAGGCTATAAAAGTAGCGAGGCTACATACAGTAGAGAGGCTATAAAAGTAGCAAGGCAATCTATATACAGTAGCGAGGCACCAGTTAGTCAGGCTGATTGAGGTAGTATGTACATGCATATATGATTAACAGAGACAACAACCTCTCCCTCAACGTGATCAAGACAAAGGGGATGATTGTGGACTACAGGAAAAGGAGGACCGAGCACGCCCCCATTCTCATCAATGGGGCTGTAGTGGAGCAGGTTGAGAGCTTCAAGTTCCTTGGTGTCCACATCACCAACAAACTAACATGGTCCAAGCACACCAAGACAGTTGTGAAGAGGGCACGACAAAACCTATTCCCCCTCAGGGGACTGAAAAGATTTGGCATGGGTTCTCAGATCCTCAAAAGGTTCTACAGCTGCACCATCAAGAGTATACTGACTGGTTGCATCACTGCCTGGTAAGGCAACTGCTCGGCCTCTGACCGCAAGGCACTACAGAGGGTAGTGTGTACGGCCCAGTACATCACTGGGGCCAAGCTTCCTGCCACCCAGGACCTCTATACCAGGTGGTGTCAGAGGAAGGACCTACAAATTGCCAAAGACTCCAGCCACCCTAGTCATAGACTGTTCTCTCTGTTACCGCACGGCAAGCGGTACCTGAGCCCCAAGTCAAGGTCCAAGAGACTTCTAAACAGCTTCTACCCACAAGCCATAAGACTCCTGAACATCTAATCGAATGGCTACTCAGACTATTTGCATTTCCTCCCTCCCCTCTTATATTACCTCGACTCTGCATCGGTACCCCCTGCATATAGCCTCGCTATTGTTATTTTGCTCTTAATTACTTGTTACTTTATTTTATTTGTAGGTATTTTTCTTAAAGCTGCATTGTTGGTTAATAAGGGCTTGTAAGTATTCCTTTTGCTGTAAGGTTTATTCGGCACATGTGACAAATAACATTTGATTTTGTTGTGTCTCAACCAATGGAGGTCACAACACAGAAACCTCAGATTACGTCAAATAGAGTCTAAGCTACAACATATGTGAATAGGGAAAAATATGTTCACGCGTTTTTAGATCATTGACGTTAAATGTACCAAAAATGACTATGTTTTTTAGAAATGATAAAATAGTTTGACAACCCTGTTTGTAAGATTTTAAATGATTCCAATCTCAACCTTTTCTCTTTTTAAGCGATGAAAGGTGGGGTTAAATGGGTCAACTTTCAGCACCTTTATCTCTTTAATGTTCTGGCACTCAGTTCCCAAAAAGTCACATTCTGAGCATTTCTACAACGGGCAAATATGTATGGAAGGTAAGTGATTAAATTCAAATGGATTTACCCTCTCTTCAATATAGCTCTCCCGCTCTCCCGCTCTGCCTCTCGTCATCCCCTCTCTTTCATTAGCTCTTCTCCCTGAGAGTGTTCTGAAGGACACAATGCAGCAGAGAGAATTCAACGTGTGCAACCGTTTGACATATATTTTATATACACACATATGCTGTTCTAGCTCATGTTCTCTACAGAACTGTAAACCATAGGGGAGCAGGTAGCCTAGCGGTTAAGAGCTTTTGAGCCCGAGCCGATTCGGTGAAAAAGCTGCCGATGTGCCTTTGAGCAAGGCACTTAACCCTTATTGCTCTTGTAAGTGGCTCTGGATAAGAGCGTCTGTTAAATGATTCATATGTAAAAATGTAAATGAGCACAAACACTACCATACTGGCTGACACTCCACGACACCTAGACCCTGGTTACGGTATGTTAATGACAGAGGCAGGGATCGTCTTTATTTACATCTTTTGTCTATGCCTTTGGCCACAAATAAACATATTTAGAACTGTGACTATTGAGGTAAAAATCCACATCTGTCAAACAACCACACACAACAGAGGACAGCTTTAGAAAAACACTTTTCTCTTATAAGGATGCTTGCACACCAAACTGCTTCAGAAATAATTTATCTGAATGACAGTGTTCTGTAAACAAGCGTTGCCAAGCTACAGTCCTTGGAGACAGAGAAAGATTATAAAACAGAAAGAAAGTATTATGTTAAATCTTTGTTGCAACTTCAGCGCCTTTAACCACAGCCTAGAATAAGACAAACAAACAGGTAACAGCACAGACAGACATAAATGGAAACAGGACAAACCAATGGCCTATATTATACAACTTATGTAACCTCCGAACAAGTACTAGCCTGATCCTAGATCTGCATGTGCTTTAGCCAACCGCTCTGACTGCTGTTGTCATGGTTGATGTACAGGTCTGGGACCAGGCTACTGAAGTACATTACGTAGCACTACCTACTTTAGCTCCTACAAATCTACAGACAGTGCTCTGTCTCTCACTATTGAGCGATTATACAAATAATCAGGGGTGCAATTTTCACTGGGGATGGGGGGGGACATGATTTGCATATTTGCCCCCCCCCCAAGTTTTATCATTGCACTGTGATACACAATGCGGCTCCAGTGTGCTTTAGGACCATGCTGACTCCTCAGAACGGTCAGGTAGGCGGTTCTCCGGTTTCAGCTGGCAGAATTTAGGACCACTCAGACACCACAGAGCGTGCAGACAGGCTGTGTGAAGGCAAAGCATCTGAAAGGCTGGCATATTGGACCAGTACAGAGGCAGCTAGTGTCTGTATTGAGCTTTTTCTCTGATTTGTTAAAGCGAGCAGTGCAGAAACTGGCTACTACTTTTCACATTGAAACAGTATAAACGTGTCCCAGCAGGTTCAGACAGCCAGGGAAGACCAATCTACAGAGCCAGGCTTTGTTTAGCAGTATATTATAACAATCAGTGAATTGATACAAAGTTCCATCTTGAATTGATGGGTAGACCTACAGTAGCTACAGGACAGAAGTTTACAGTCTGGGATCTGGGAATAATGTTCATTTCAATTATTGAACCATTGATTAAATCCATGGATAATATAATGTACAACAAGGTAACTCTTTGTCATGAGCAGGATCAGATGGGAAGCAAGTCTGTGACAGAGCAGAAGTGAACTGATGCAACACGATTCTCTCTGTCACTGGACAAGACAGAAGCTTCAAAGATGATCTATTTTAAGGCAGTCTGACAAACCTCTACAGTTGATTCCCAAACGGTATCAAAGGGTTGTAATTCCTCAGCTGGAGGTATAAAACACAAAAGGGGACATATTTGCATATGTTATGATCTCGTGAAGGCTGGCTGAATTCTAGCGAATAATATGTTATTTTATCTCAGCATGTCTACAGATTCTCCCTGTTTTTGTTTGCTTGGAAATGTTGATACTGGTGACTTATCAGAAGAAACTTTGTAACCTAGCATTTATAGCAGTTCCATTAATTATAAGGCTGGTTATCCTCCCACAATGTCAAGTTATGTATCATTTGATTTGATTTATTACCAGATTAAAGGTAACCTGGGTAACTTTCATAAGGTCTGGATGTGTTATACGGAATGCAGTATGACTAAAGGAGTCTGTATTGAAAACAGGCCCACGTCAGGGGAGATACCTATTTAGGCTTATCCCAAGCTGCTGGGCTGCTCAGTCCTGGCCCTGGGGGTCTGCTGTACTGTTGTCACTCTGGCCTTGGCCTAACACACCTGAAACCAATAATGAATGTTTCACTAAGATCCTAAAGCTGAGTGGGGTGTGTTGGGTTAGGGCGCTTCATGGCCGTGGACCCCTAGGGGCAGGACAGGGTGACCCAGCTATATTGTGTTCAAGTAAAAAAGACCTCTACAGTACTATTAGACCTATGATATGAATTACACTGAACAAAAATATAGTTCAGTCTTATCAATCACTTAAACATAATTAATAATGATCTCTTACCTAGCTTGATGACTGTGGGCTAAATACAGATGGCTAGAAGGGTCATGGGTCATATTATATTGTGTAGAAATGCAGGAAATTAGTTTAAGATTGGGAGGACCTCCAGATCACCTGTCAAGTTATGCCCCCCTGTCTCCCACCGTTCTGTCTGATATTCTGGCATTGAGAATGTTATGTGATAATGTAATAATGTGACAATGTGATGATATGACAATGTAATGGTATGACAATGTAATGTTATGTTATGGCAATGTAATGTTATGGCAATGTAATGGTATGACAATGTAATGGTAGGACAATGTAATGACGTGACAATGTGATGTTATAATGTGATAATGTGATAATGTTATAGTGTTATAATGTTATAGTGTGATAATGTTATGCAATAATGTTTTGCGATAATGTTATAGTGTGATAATGTTATAGTGTGATCATGTTATAGTGTTATAGTCTTAATGGTTGTACAGTCGTCTCAAATAAAACTGTGAAGGACCTCGGCGTTACTCTGGACCCTGATCTCTCTTTTGAAGAACATATCAAGACTGTTTCAAGGACAGCTTTTTTCCATCTACGTAATATTGCAAAATCAGAAACTTTCTGTCCAAAAATGATGCAGAAAAATGTATCCATGCTTTTGTCACTTCTAGGTTAGACTACTGCAATGCTCTACTTTCCGGCTACCCGGATAAAGCACTAAATCAACTTCAGTTAGTGCTAAATACGGCTGCCAGAATCCTGACTAGAACCAAAAAATTTGATCACATTACTCCAGTGCTAGCCTCCCTACACTGGCTTCCTGTTAAGGCAAGGGCTGATTTCAAGGTTTTACTGCTAACCTACAAAGCATTACATGGGCTTGCTCCTACCTATCTCTCTGATTTGGTCCTGCCGTACATACCTACACGTACGCTAGGGTCACAAGACGCAGGCCTCCTAATTGTCCCTAGAATTTCTAAGCAAACAGCTGGAGGCAGGGCTTTCTCCTATAGAGCTCCATTTTTATGGAATGGTCTGCCCACCCACGTGAGAGACGCAAACTAGGTCTCAACCTTTAAGTCTTTACTGAAGACTCACCTCTTCAGTAGGTCCTATGATTGAGTGTAGTCTGGCCCAGGAGTGTGAAGGTGAACGGTAAGGCTCTGGAGCAAGAAACCGCCCTTGCTGTCTCTGCCTGGCCGGTTCCCCTCTTTCCACTGGGATTCTCTGCCTCTAACCCTATTACAGGGGCTGAGTCACTGGATTACTGGGGCTCTTTCATACCGTCCCTAGGAGGGGTGCGTCACTTGAGTGGGTTGAGTCACTGATGTGATCTTCCTGTCTGGGTTGGCGCCCCCCCTCCCCCTTGGGTTGTGCCGTGGCGGAGATCTTTGTGGGCTATACTCAGCCTTGTCTCAGGATGGTAAGTTGGTGGTTGAAGATATTCCTCTAGTGGTGTGAGGGCTGTGCTTTGGCAAAGTGGGTGGGGTTATATCCTTCCTGTTTGGCCCTGTCCGCGGGTGTCATCGGATGGGGCCACAGTGTCTCCTGACCCCTCCTGTCTCAGCCTCCAGTATTTATGCTGCAGTAGTTTATGGGTCTGGGGGCTAGGGTCAGTTTGTTATATCTGGAGTACTTCTCCTGTCCTATCAGGGTGTCCTGTGTGAATTTAAGTATGCTCTCTCTAATTCTCTCTTTCTCTCTCTCGGAGGACCTGAGCCCTAGGACCATGCCTCAGGACTACCTGACATGATGACTCCTTGCTGTCCCCAGTCCACCTGGCCGTGCTGCTGCTCCAGTTTCAACTGTTCTGCCTGTGATTATTATTATTTGACCATGCTGGTCATTTATGAACATTTGAACATCTTGGCCATGTTCTGTTATAATCTCCACCCGGCACAGCCAGAAGAGGACTGGCCACCCCACATAGCCTGGTTCCTCTCTAGGTTTCTTCCTAGGTTTTGGCCTTTCAAGGGAGTTTTTCCTAGCCCCTGTGCTTCTACACCTGCATTGCTTGCTGTTTGAGGTTTTAGGCTGGGTTTCTGTACAGCACTTTGAGATATCAGCTGATGTACGAAGGGCTATATAAAAATATCGATTGCATATCGATTGCGCAACCAGGGGTGGAAAGACCTTGGATCATTGTTACTCTAACTTCCGCGACGCATATAAGGCCCTGCCCCGCCCCCCTTTCGGAAAAGCTGACCATGACTCCATTTTGTTGATCCCTGCCTACAGACAGAAACTAAAACAAGAGGCTCCCACGCTGAGGTCTGTCCAACGCTGGTCCGACCAAGCTGACTCCACACTCAAGACTGCTTCCATCACGTGGACTGGGATATGTTTCCTATTGCGTCAGATAACAACATTGACGAATACGCTGATTCGGTGTGCGAGTTCATTAGAACGTGCGTTGAAGATGTCGTTCCCATAGCAACGATTAAAACATTCCCTAACCAGAAACCGTGGATTGATGGCAGCATTCGCGTGAAACTGAAAGCACGAACCACTGCTTTTAATCAGGGCAAGGTGTCTGGTAACATGACCGAATACAAACAGTGCAGCTATTCCCTCCGCAAGGCTATCAAACAAACTAAGCGTCAGTACAGAGACAAAGTAGAATCTCAATTCAACGGCTCAGACACAAGAGGCATGTGGCAGGGTCTAGTCAATCACGGACTACAGGAAGAAATCCAGCCCAGTCACGGACCAGGATGTCTTGCTCCCAGGCAGACTAAATAACTTTTTTGCCCGCTTTGAGGACAATACAGTGCCACTGACACGGCCTGCAACGAAAACATGCGGTCTCTCCTTCACTGCAGCCGAGGTGTGTAAGACATTTAAACGTGTTAACCCTCGCAAGGCTGCAGGCCCAGACGGCATCCCCAGCCGCGCCCTCAGAGCATGCGCAGACCAGCTGGCCGGTGTGTTTACGGACATATTCAATCAATCCCTATACCAGTCTGCTGTTCCCACATGCTTCAAGAGGGCCACCATTGTTCCTGTTCCCAAGAAAGCTAAGATAACTGAGCTAAACGACTACCGCCCCGTAGCACTCACTTCCGTCGGCAACTGCTCCGCCCTCAACCGTAAGGCTCTCCAGAGGGTAGTGAGGTCTGCACAACGCATCACCGGGGGCAAACTACCTGCCCTCCAGGACACCTACACCACCCGATGTCACAGGAAGGCCATAAAGATCATCAAGGACAACAACCACCCGAGCCACTGCCTGTTCACCCCGCTATCATCCAGAAGGCGAGGTCAGTACAGGTGCATCAAAGCTGGGACCGAGAGACTGAAAAACAGCTTCTATCTCAAGGCCATCAGACTGTTAAACAGCCACCACTAACATTGAGTGGCTGCTGCCAACACACTGACACTGACTCAACTCCAGCCACTTTAATAATGGGAATTGATGGGAAATGATGTAAATATATCACTAGCCACTTTAAACAATGCTAACTTATATAATGTTACTTACCCTACATTATTCATCTCATATGCATACGTATATACTGTACTCTATATCATCGACTGCATCCTTATGTAATACATGTATCACTAGCCACTTTAACTATGCCACTTTGTTTACATACTCATCCCATATGTATATACTGTACTCGATACCATCTACTGTATCTTGCCTATGCTGCTCTGTACCATCACTCATTCATATATCCTTATGTACATATTCTTTATCCCCTTACACTGTGTATAAGACAGTTTTGGAATTGTTAGTTAGATTACTTGTTGGTTATTACTGCATTGTCGGAACTAGAAGCACAAGCATTTCGCTACACTCGCATTAACATCTGCTAACCATGTGTATGTGACAAATAAAATTTGATTTGATCAATTTGATTTGATTTAGTGTGATAATGTTATAGTGTGATAATGTTATAGTGTGATAATGTGAAAATGTTATATTGTGATAATATGATGTAATCATTTCGTGATGACTGTCAGAGGGATGAATCTAATGACGATCATTAGTCTTAATTCCCATAAATCTGTCTGGCTGGAAACCTGCCAGATATGGACTGTTACAGTACATTGTGGTTACTCACTATACTGTCTATTTCATCGTTGTCAAGCTCAGGCTTTAAACACTGCTACAGATGATTTGTATACCTTCAGCACAGGGAGGTTAGATAATACTCAAGAGAAGAACAAACAGAAGGTTAAAAGGGATGTTTTGGCACAAAGCTCAGAGTTCGAGGATAGATGGACTGATTCTGTCTCAGTGATTAACTAGACAGACTGTTTGAGGACACTGGTTCGCTGGCTGAGTGACAGTTCATCAGGGACCCTGTCTGTCTGTGTGTGTGTGTGTGTGTGCGCGTCTCTCAACTGTCAGAGAGGATGTGTGTTTGTCCGAGTGTTATTCTCCCCAAATCCCTCAATGCACACATGGACCTTTCACTCTTAACCACCATCACACACACACACAGATAAACAGAAAGGTGTAAATAACCTGACAGAGGAAGGAGAGGGGGAGGACATGGGAGGGAAAAGAGGAGGATTACCCGAAGTGGTTGTCTTTTGATCTCCTCCACCATGATGGCCAGACATTTAGTGAAGTCAGTCAGCTCCTGATCTGCTGTCTCTATCAACCGACACTTCTAGAAGGAGGAGGGGGGGTGAGACAGACAAACAGAGAGAGATAAACAGAGAGGCAAAAATAGCAAAACTCCCTCTTTAATCTGTGAATAATGTGCGTCTCTGAGCGCTCTCAAACACACACTATGTTCCAGTGAATGCCCTTAAAAAGGTAGTTCATTCCAGGTGAGGTAGGCTCCATCTTATGCCCCCTTCACCCCCTGAAGAACACCGCTTTCCCTCCCTGCTCTCTCTTTCATTTATGTAGAGTTATGCACATCTCCTGAAACACCTCAAAGCCCCTAGATCTGTTACACAATTCTCAAAGATGAACATTACCATAGCTTGTGATTCTCTCTGAGTAACATTAGACTAAATACAACCGTATTCTCTCTAGCATCACCATAACATTATGCAGGCAGATCCTGGAAGGTCAGGTGTTTTTGTTGTTAGTTACTCTACTTAGTGATTGTCCAGCTGTCCAGGTGTAAATCCGTCTCTGATTAGAAGGAAAAGTTGACTGTGGGTCTTATCACCATGAGCGATGTACCTCTAATATCATTACCATAATGCAGAGAATAACGGCTGATCATTGTTAAACTGGTTCATTCTCCTGGAGGACAGAGAACACTGTGGTTCATCCTCCTGGAGGACAGAGAACACTGTGGTTCATTCTCCTGGAGGACAGAGAACACTGTGGTTCATTCTCCTGGAGGACAGAGAACACTGTTATTAACTGGTTCATTCTCCTGGAGGACAGAGAACACTGTGGTTCATTCTCCTGGAGGACAGAGAACACTGTTATTAACTGGTTCATTCTCCTGGAGGACAGAGAACACTGTTATTAACTGGTTCATTCTCCTGGAGGACAGAGAACACTGTGGTTCATTCTCCTGGAGGACAGAGAACACTGTGGTTCATTCTCCTGGAGGACAGAGAACACTTATTTACACTAGTCATCATGGTGGGTCACCATGGTGGGGTCCTCATGGTGGGGTCCTCATGGTGGGGTCACCATGGTGGGGTCCTCATGGTGGGGTCACCATGGTGGGGTCCTCATGGTGGGGTCCTCATGGTGGGGTCCTCATGGTGGGGTCCTCATGGTGGGGTCATCATGGTGGGGTCATCATGGTGGGGTCCTCATGGTGGGGTCATCATGGCTGGGTACCGGTCTCATTGTCCAGTGGTAATGTTATACAGGTGGTTGGCCTCCCCACCTGCAGTAGACCTACAGAGACCTGCAGTAGACCTACAGAGACCTGCAGTAGACCTACAGTAGACCTGCAGTAGACCTACAGAGACCTGCAGTAGACCTACAGAGACCTGCAGTAGACCTGAGACCTGCAGTAGACCTACAGTAGACCTGCAGAGAGCTGCAGAGACCTAAGAGACCTGAGTAGACCTGAGACCTAGAGACCTGCAGAGACCTACAGAGACCTGCAGACCTACAGAGACCTGCAGTAGACCTACAGAGACCTGCAGTAGACCTACAGTAGACCTGCAGAGACCTACAGTAGACCTACAGAGACCTGCAGTAGACCTACAGAGACCTGCAGTAGACCTGCAGTAGACCTACAGAGACCTGCAGTAGACCTACAGAGACCTGCAGTAGACCTACAGAGAGACATTCATTTGCTGAAACAGGTGGTTGAATCTAGATAAGATGAATCTAAGAGTATATGCTTGTTGTGTGCAAAATCTTGTATATTTTATTTACCATTGCTCCTAAACATAATGCAAGTGTTACAATATATATTTTAAAAATTCACCCAACAAATATATGCGGTTCCCCAATTGCCACTTTGAAATGGTATTCATGTTTTATGGAATTTGAAGCATACTGTTGGCAAACATCACAACTTACTAATGCTATACATATTGAACAAGGAAAGACTCCAAAGGAGCGACAGAAGCATTCTGTCTCTAAGCACCTTGTTTAATAGAACTAATGCATTCAGCAGAGCGGGAGAGAGATTCCGTTTTGAACAAGCGCACGTGTCACGAGAGGGGTGTGTACTGGCAAACACATTGCAATAAAGAATGTAAAGATAAGGAATAAAGAACAGCTTCAACAGCTTCAAAAGATGCCCCCCCCCCAACAAACAGCAGCCTGCATTCCCAGTAGGTCTCCAAGAGGACGGTTGGTTTAGAGAAGGAGAACGGTTGGTTTAGAGAAGGAGAACGGTTGGTTTAGAGAAGGAGGACGGTTGGTTTAGAGAAGGAGGACGGTTGGTTTAGAGAAGGAGGACGGTTGGTTTAGAGAAGGAGGACGGTTGGTTTAGAGAAGGAGGACGATTGGTTTAGAGAAGGAGGACGGTTGGTTTAGAGAAGGAGAGCGGTTGGTTTAGAGAAGGAGGACGGTTGGTTTAGAGAAGGAGGACGATTGGTTTAGAGAAGGAGGACGATTGGTTTAGAGAAGGAGGACGATTGGTTTAGAGAAGGAGGACGATTGGTTTAGAGAAGGAGGACGGTTGGTTTAGAGAAGGAGGACGGTTGGTTTAGAGAAGGTCAATACTATATCAGTACACACCTAATGTCCAGTCTTAGCTTTAGAATACATTTCATTCCCTTTGATTAATACTAGTGATGGTCACCGATATGGACATTATACAGCAATATTGGTTGCATTTTTTGATACGATATCGATAAATATTGAAATAAAACTCCCGCACTACTATTTCAATGTTCACGTTGCTCTTTACCCCCACAGCTCTGTGGAGTCCACAACTGTTTGGCTGATTGGCTAAAGGGCCGGTTGTGAATGTTCTGGAAGCCAACCCGTCTGAATTCAACAGGAAGCCCATACACCTCTGATGGGCCATCAGAGGGCCAATCATGTCTGATTGTATAGCCTGTATGAAGGGTTCTGTGGAACAGTCATGTCTGATTGTATAGCCTGTATGAAGGGTTCTGTGGAACAGTCATGTCTGATTGTATAGCCTGTATGAAGGGTTCTGTGGAACAGTCATGTCTGATTGTATAGCCTGTATGAAGGGTTCTGTGGAACAGTCATGTCTGATTGTATAGCCTGTATGAAGGGTTCTGTGGAACAGTCATGTCTGATTGTATAGCCTGTATGAAGGGTTCTGTGGAACAGTCATGTCTGATTGTATAGCCTGTATGAAGGGTTCTGTGGAACAGTCATGTCTGATTGTATAGACTGTATGAAGGGTTCTGTGGAACGGTCATGTCTGATTGTATAGACTGTATGAAGGGTTCTGTGGAACAGTCATGTCTGATTGTATAGCCTGTATGAAGGGTTCTGTGGAACAGTCATGTCTGATTGTATAGCCTGTAAAGGGTTCTGTGGAGTCATGTCTGATTGTATAGACTGTATGAAGGGTTCTGTGGAACAGTCATGTCTGATTGTATAGCCTGTATGAAGGGTTCTGTGGAACAGTCATGTCTGATTGTATAGCCTGTATGAAGGGTTCTGTGGAACGGTCATGTCTGATTGTATAGCCTGTATGAAGGGTTCTGTGGAACAGTCATGTCTGATTGTATAGCCTGTATGAAGGGTTTTGTGGAACAGTCATGTCTGATTGTATAGACTGTATGAAGGGTTCTGTGGAACAGTCATGTCTGATTGTATAGCCTGTATGAAGGGTTCTGTGGAACGGTCATGTCTGATTGTATAGCCTGTATGAAGGGTTCTGTGGAACAGTCATGTCTGAACAGTCATTGTATAGCCTGTATGAAGGGTTCTGTGGAACAGTCATGTCTGATTGTATAGACTGTATGAAGGGTTCTGTGGAACAGTCATGTCTGATTGTATAGCCTGTATGAAGGGTTCTGTGGAACAGTCATGTCTGATTGTATAGCCTGTATGAAGGGTTCTGTGGAACAGTCATGTATGCTGACTTGATAGCCTGTATGAAGGGTTCTGTGGAACAGTCATGTCTGATTGTATAGCCTGTATGAAGGGTTCTGTGGAACAGTCATGTCTGATTGTATAGCCTGTATGAAGGGTTCTGTGGAACAGTCATGTCTGATTGTATAGCCTGTATGAAGGGTTCTGTGGAACAGTCATGTCTGATTGTATAGACTGTATGAAGGGTTCTGTGGAACAGTCATGTCTGATTGTATAGCCTGTATGAAGGGTTCTGTGGAACAGTCATGTCTGATTGTATAGCCTGTATGAAGGGTTCTGTGGAACAGTCATGTCTGATTGTATAGCCTGTATGAAGGGTTCTGTGGAACAGTCATGTCTGATTGTATAGCCTGTATGAAGGGTTCTGTGGAACAGTCATGTCTGATTGTATAGACTGTATGAAGGGTTCTGTGGAACAGTCATGTCTGATTGTATAGCCTGTATGAAGGGTTTTGTGGAACAGTCATGTCTGATTGTATAGACTGTATGAAGGGTTCTGTGGAACAGTCATGTCTGATTGTATAGCCTGTATGAAGGGTTCTGTGGAACAGTCATGTCTGATTGTATAGACTGTATGAAGGGTTCTGTGGAACAGTCATGTCTGATTGTATAGCCTGTATGAAGGGTTTTGTGGAACAGTCATGTCTGATTGTAAGGGAAGGGTTCTGTGGAACAGTCATGTCTGATTGTATAGCCTGTATGAAGGGTTCTGTGGAACGGTCATGTCTGATTGTATAGCCTGTATGAAGGGTTCTGTGGAACAGTCATGTCTGATTGTATAGACTGTATGAAGGGTTCTGTGGAACAGTCATGTCTGATTGTATAGCCTGTATGAAGGGTTCTGTGGAACAGTCATGTCTGATTGTATAGACTGTATGAAGGGTTCTGTGGAACAGTCATGTCTGATTGTATAGCCTGTATGAAGGGTTCTGTGGAACAGTCATGTCTGATTGTATAGCCTGTATGAAGGGTTCTGTGGAACAGTCATGTCTGATTGTATAGCCTGTATGAAGGGTTCTGTGGAACAGTCATGTCTGATTGTATAGCCTGTATGAAGGGTTCTGTGGAACAGTCATGTCTGATTGTATAGCCTGTATGAAGGGTTCTGTGGAACAGTCATGTCTGATTGTATAGCCTGTATGAAGGGTTTTGTGGAACAGTCATGTATGCTTAGGGTTACTTTCACAAGCCAAGAGGAAAGATACATCTTGCTCAATGATATCGATATGATAAAGAATGATAGATATTGGTACCCGTCACTAATAAAGGAAAGAGATGAATACCTTTACTCCTGTGTGTGTGCAGGTACTCTGTTTCCAAAGGCTGGTTGAGAATGATCAGACATATGTTCTGTGTGCCTGGGGAAATCCAGAGAGAGAGAGAGTAGAGAGGGAGATAGAGAACATTAGTTTAATTTGTTACACAATACCAGATCTATTCTGAAACAGAAACGATGCTTTACTCCCAGGTGATGTTATTGTTACAACGTTTTGTGTCTTCCTCAGGCATCCATATCCCAGGTGTTGGTGGAATGTCTTCTTAGCAAAGACAGAATTTAGCTGGGACTGTCTGGGATAGAGGTCTTCAAGGGTCCACCCGAACTCGATTACCCAGGACCGACCAGGTCGGGTCTGAGTCTTTAGTTGAACCTCGGACCCGGGTTGGCTCTGATGGTCACAGGTCTTGGGTATGTATAATTAAAACGGATTTGCTAGTAAGGACCCGTACAGACACGAAAGTGACTGCTGCAGTAGAGAGGGGGAGAAATTGTCTCGTTTATGCTGCTGCAGCTGTTCATGAGAGAGGCATGTATAGCTTGTTGTTTTTGTCGGCCAATCACAAGTCAAAGCGGAACTCACCTCTGGCTCCTAATAATTTGAATGGAGTTGTTGTGTCGGATGGGGAAAAGTGCTTTGATTAGCCAACCCAGCTAGTTAGCTAACTTGCTTAACTAGCTTTTCATCTCAGTTTTATACAGTCAAAACAGGTACTTTGTCATCAGATTAGACAATATATAACTTAGCTTTGGCAGCTAGAAGTTAGTAACTACTGCGAGTCGGCTTGATTGGTGCTGTCTGTCTCCTCCTCGTCCCACTCAGCGACACAGTCAAACACACGGCCCCTCCCTCTGCTAGCTCCATTCTCTCTCTCTAACAGCTTCAGTTAATAACATAGCTAAAAAATATACATTGGCAAGAAAAAGTATGTGAACCCTTAGGAATTACCTGGAGTTCTGCAGAAAATTTGATCTGATCTTCATTTAAGGGGCGGCAGGTAGCCTAGTGGTTAGAGCATTTGGCCAGTAACCGAAAGGTTGCTAGATCGAATCCCGAGCTGACAAGGTAAAAATCTGTCGTTCTGTCCCTGAACAAGGCAATTAACACACTGTTCCCCAGTAGGCCGTCATTGTATATAAGAATTTGTTCTTAACGGACTTGCCTAGTTAAATTTATAAATAAAATTAAGGTATAGCAATAGACAGTCTACTTAAACACAAAAACAATTATACATTTTCATGTCCTTATTGAACACACCGTGTAAACATTCACAGTGCAGGGTGGAAAAAGTATGTGAACCCTTGGATTTAATAACTGGTTGACCCTCCTTTGCCAGCAGCAATAACCTCAACCAAATGTTTTCTGTAATTGTGGATCAGACCTGCACAACGGTCAGGAGGAATTTTGAACCATTCATCTTTACAAAACTGTTTCAGTTCAGCAATAATCTTAAGATGTCTGGTGTGAACTGTTCTCGAGGTCATGCCACAGCATCTCAATCGGGTTGAGGTCAGGACTGGGCCACTCCAGAAGGTGTATTTTCTTCTGCTGAAGCCATTCTGTTGTTGATTTACTTCTGTGTTTTGGGTTGTTGTCCTGTTGCATCACTCAACTTCTGTTAAGCTTCAATTTGGCAGACAGCCAGCCTTACATTCTCCTGCAAAATGTCTTGATAAACTTCGGAATTCATGATAGCAAGCAAGCTGACACTTGATGATTCTTCTTAACCTCATTGAGCCTTCTGCGCTGTGCTCTTGTAGTCATCTTTGCAGGACGGCCACTCCTAGGGAGAGTAGCAACAGTGCTGAACTTTCTCCATTTAGACAATTTGTCTTACCGTGGACTGATGAACATAAAGGCTTTTAGAGATACTTTTGTAACCCTTTCCAGCTTTATGCAAGTCAACAATTCTTAATATTAGGTCTTCTGAGATCTCTTTTGTAAAAGAGACAAGGTTCGCATCAGGCAATGCTTCTTGTGAATAGCAAACTCAAATTTTGTTAGGGTGTTTTTTATAGGGCAAGGCTGCTCTAACCAACATCTCCAATCTCGTCTCATTGATTGGACTCCAGGTTAGCAGACTCCTGACTCCAATTAGCTTTTAGAGAATTCATTAGCCTAGGGGTTCACATACTTTTCCCAACCCATACTGTGAATATTTAAATTATGTATTCAATACAGACTAGAAAAATACAATAATTTGTGTTATTAGTTTAAGCACACTATGTTTGTCTATTGTTGTGACTAAGATGAAGATCAGATCAAATTTCATTACAAATGTATGCAGAAATCCAGGTAATTCCAGTCACTGTATATATATTTTCTGCTACTTCCCTCACACAGATCAAATCAGACTGGGTCTGAATCCAACCGGGTCTACACAGGGCCAGGTCTGGTTGTCCTCAGATCCAGGTCTCCATATTTAAAACCTTAATTTATTTGGGTCCTGGGTCCATTTCAGAACAGCGTCAACTTTTTGGATCCCAGAAGACCTCTAGTCTGGGAGTGGTTTGAGTGGAGGGGAAAATGAGCTGTTATTGGCAGATAGATTTAGAACCATATAGATAATATTAAATTACTAGAGGGGCTATGTCAAACCCTCAAAGTTCCAGTAGGTGGCGAAAATGGCAGCCATCTTGGTCAAAGGGAAATCCAAAACCAGTCAAATTGGAGGCATAGGTGATGCATTTCCTGCTTTGACTTAGGTCATGCAGGAAAATAAAAGGCATGCGATATCAGAAATTGTGTAATGGAATTATAGTCAACCTAAAATCTTGTCATACTGTATACACTGAAGAAAAAGATAAAACTCAATATGCAACAATTTCAAGAAATTAACATTCAATTATCTGGCAAAAGCTCTGGTGGACATTCCTGCAGTCAGCATACCAATTGCACATGCCCTCAAAACTTGAGACATCTGTGGCATTGTGTGGAGTGACAAAACTGCACATTTTAGAGTGGCCTTTTATTGTCCCATGCACAAGGTGCACCTTTGTAATGATCATGCCGTTTAATCAGCTTCTTGATATGCTGCACCTGTCTGGTGGCTGGATTATCTTGGCAAAGGAGAAATGCTCACTAACAGGGATGTAAACAAATGAATGCACAAAATGTGAGCAAAATAAGATTTTTGTGCATATGGAACATTTCTGGGATATTTTATTTCAGCTCATGAAATGTGGGACTAACACTCTACATGTTGCATTTACATGTATTGTTCAGTATAATTATAGTTTAAATGTGTTTTGTACACTTTCTGTATAAATAGCCTCAAATATACACACAGACCATAAATCTAAATCAGATTTATGGAGAGCTGTGAGTGCTATAATATGATACAATACCAGTACTTGTTGCATTTACTTGTCTAAGTCCTTTCATCAACTGATTACAGCTGTGGATTCACTGCATTGTTTGAATGGAATGTTGGCAGTTAAATTGAAAAAGATGATGGAATCATTCCTGTCAAAGTGTATATAGCTAGTGAGCTAACACACACACACAATACAGAAAAATAATTCACTACACTGTTTTACACATCTTATCACAGCCCTGGAAAACAATGACCAACTCCCTGAGCAACACGGCTGACCTTTGGACCATCGTAAGAAGGTTCATGGCCATTCAAGTATTCTAACTATGTGTGGAACTATTTCTTATTGGTCATGGTAGGTCAAATGGAAGGCCAAAAAAAAAAACTCCCACAAAAACACACATCTTCAGGTGGTCTTTTTAAAACTTTATCATTATTTTTTACAATTTCACAGTATTGAAATATAAAAACACAGGAAAATAATTTCACTACACTGGGCCTAAGTTAGTTTCAGACTGTGGCCAATAGGCTATTGTGGCCATTAGAGCATAATGCAGGCCCGTAAGTGGCCTTACAACAAAACCAAAGGAGCAAATGGCATAACATTTCCACAGTGCCTTTAGTAAGTATTTATACCCCTTGACTTATTCCACATTTTGTTGTGTTACAGCCTGAATTCAAAATGGATGACATGTATTCATTTTCTCTGACCCATCTACACACAACACCCCATAATGACAAAGTGTCTCCATTCTCTAGTTCAGGTTCCCCCCCCCCCATCTACACACACAATACCCCATAATGACAAAGTGTCTCCATTCTCTAGTTCAGGTCCCCCCCCATCTACACACAATACCCCATAATGACAAAGTGTCTCCATTCTCTAGTTCAGGTCCCCCCCATCTACACACAATACCCCATAATGACAAAGTGTCTCCATTCTCCAGTACAGGTTCCCCCATCTACACACAATACGTGCAGGTCCCCCCCATCTACACACAATACCCCATAATGACAAAGTGTCTCCATTCTCTAGTTCAGGTCCCCCCCCATCTACACACAATACCCCATAATGACAAAGTGTCTCCATTCTCTAGTTCAGGTTCCCCCCATCTACAAACAACACCCCATAATGACAAAGTGTCTCCATTCTCTAGTTCAGGTTTTGACAAAGTGAAAACATGTTTTTAACATTTTTGCAAATGTATTGAAAATTAAATACAGAAATCTACATTTACATAAGTATTCACACGCCTGAGTCAATACTTCGTAGAAGCACCTTTGGCAGCGATAACAGCTTAGAGTCATCTTGAGTATGTCTGTATCAGCTTTGCAAATCTGGATTTGGGGATTTTCTCCCATTCTTCCTTGCAGAATTTCTCAAGCTCTGTTAAAATCGACAATATTCAAGTCTTTCGACAGATTTTCAATGAGATTCATGTCTGGGCTTTGGCTGGGCCACTCAAGGACTTTCACATTCTTGTTCTGAAGCCATTCCAGCATTGCTTTGGCTGTGTGCTTGGGGTCATTGTCTTCTAAGGTCGTTTGCACAGTTCTCATTAAGGATTTGCCTGTATTTGGCTCCATTCCTTGTCCTCTCTATCCTCATCAGTCTCCCAATCTCTGCTGCTGAAAAGCATCCCAATAGCATAATGATGCCACCTCCGTGCTTCACGGTAGGAATGTGTTAGACGGGTGATGAGTTTTGCCTCATTTTCTCCAGACATAGCGCTTTGCTGTGGGAATCTCCTCATGCTGGCGCCCCTGGGAGTTAGAGATCTTGATCACGCTAGCGGAGCAACACAGGCAGAAGAGGAGAGCGGTTCCCAAGAATAGGCGGCACTACATTAATTGTTTACGAGGTTACCATGAATTGTTTGAGGTTTAATATTCTATTTATTTTTTAAATATTCAATTAATTCAATAATGACTCAAAAAAAAATGTCAATCATCCATTTTTATTGCCAGTAAGAAACTGCTAGCATTGGCTGCTAAACGCTGACAACTGCTAGCTAACTGGCAAGCACAAAAACAGTAATCAACTTTGGGAGTGCAGACCCCTAGAAATGGTCAGATCGCCCTCTAGTGGTGAAAATAAGAACAGCTGAAAAGGCACAGTCAAAGAGAATAATAAATACAAAAATGTAGGCATACTAAGACAAAAGAATTGTGAATAGTGTGTAAATAGTGCAGAAAATTAAGACATATATTAAAATGATGGAAGTGAATCCTGGAATTAAACTATGCAAATTAGCAGAAGCTGTGTGCATTAAATAAAAAATAAAATCTCTAATAAGCGCCTGTAGTGTTCTGTGATTTTAGCAAATAAAACACCCAATCTATTAAAATTGAACTTTGACATTTTGTCCAGTAATACTAGCCTAAAGTTCTACAGGCTAAATTGTTGTTTTTATTTATTTTATTATCAACAGTTTTATTTTAAGACTGTTTTGGGAGGTAGGCTTTAAAATACCTTGCTTTTTATTACACTAACATCTCTATAGACTAACGTGGGAGACTCCCATCAAGAACAGAAGAAACTTTCTGTTGAGAGGATTCTTTCAACGACCTGTGAAGTTTCAGTACTGCAGACCGTTGTTTTGGGGATTTCTGTCTTGCGTAGTGTTATGTTCTTTGTTTCTATAAATACAAAAACAAACAATTGGAAAAAGTCTGAAAAGTTATTTGCAAGGACTCTTACACGGGTGCTGATACAACAACAGTCATTTACTATGGTTGAAGAAGTCTCTCTGTCAGTCATCTCTACATCCAGTCAGACTGGCTATACAATTTGATGCATCCTCTTAATGAGGATCTGTTGACAGGAAGAGAGCCAAGCGGTTTTCATAAACTCTCATTTACAGACAGCCGTCTGTCACACACACACACACACACACACACACACACACACACACACACACACACACCAAATTACTGTGCTCAAGGAATTTGTGTTCATTAAAATACAATAGACCGTTCTCTTAATAAATATGCATGCTAGATGTGTTCTAACATGCAGAGAAAGAGGTTGTCCACAGGCTGTTGTTTTTACCATCTGCCCACAATGAGATGATCAGGACTCAGAATACCATGCTAATACTCCACATGGAATGCCCACGTGTAATAAATATGTAGAGCTTGTCTCAACTTAGAAGAGTCTGACTCATGAGGGGGATGGAGAGAGAGGGAGACAGCTAGGGGGAGATCAAGAAAGAGAAAGGTGGGAGAAGATGGAGAGCAGAACATGATAAAACTGAAGAGAGTTTTACAGTCTGCCTCTTAAAATAAAATACTTTTGCAATCAGAGAATATCCTAGATCCTATCATTTCCTCTAAAAGCACACTCTGATGTGTGGAATATGGTATTATATCTTATATAATAACCAAATATGGTCAATTCTGCAAACAACCCTGGGATAGAGGCATAGAGCAGAATGAAAAGTCTAGAGCAAAACCCTGTTCCAGAACAAATCACACACACACTGTGCATGGCACATGCACACACACTGTGCACGGCACATGCACACACACACACACACACACACTGTGCACGGCACATGCACACACACACTTACAGGCAGTGTATTGACAGTAGATAACAGGGATTTAGAAGATAGCCCTGGACACATAACTACCTTCCTACCTGGGGTATGAGTAACTCTGAGCAACACAGAGAAAATAACACCTCCTGCTCCCCCCCTCCCCCTCATCTCACACTTCTCTCTCCATCTCTCCCTTACAATTTCCTGAGTCGCCCCTCTCCTACATTTACCATCCCTCTTTTCCTCCCCCTCCTGAATTCCATATCCAACACATGAATACAAAGAACACTGTGTTTATTACAGTTGGAACGAAACAGCTATCTTTTAGCCCTCTGATATGTACAGGACCATTCAAGTCAGCGTTATTCCAGACCATGATAATAACATATATATATATATATATATATATCTTGTTTTGCAACTCACAGAAACTCAGTCCAACTTTCTGTAATAGGGGACAAGACTTGGTCTACTGTGAATTGTCCCAAGTTGGACATTTTACATCTGCAGATCTAATCACTGAATTGTTCCATGCATGACGCCCCAATAGGCTAGACAGTACTGCTGCTTTTGTGTTCTATCTGATAATTGCACCCACCTGGTGTCCCAGGTCTAAATCAGTCCCTGATTAGAGGGCAACAATGAAAAGCTGAGTTAGCGGCAGCTAGGCTATAGCCCAAAACTAAGAGGAAAAACTGAACGACTGCATTATGCAGTGAAAGACTTCTGTAGGAAGGTCTATATGTGCCTGTGTTTTTCAGAGATAGATAGAGAGAGAGAGAGAGAGAGAGAGAGAGAGAGTGTATAGCTAGCAGAGAGTCTAAAGGAGTGAATTCCTCATCCATGACCATCCAGATATTCCCTCTTCTGCACAAGTACTCAACTGGAACAGAAAAACACATACTATCACTCCCTACACTTCCTTTCTTCAAAGTTGATCAAACTCTTCAAATAATCGTCAATGACCTAACATCTCTGACACCCAAAACTTTGAACACAAGTAGGCCTACCAACCCGATATCATAACCTCTCACTATCAAGGCAATTTCTCCCAATAAAATCACCTGTCAACAACATAGCTGTCAAGCCAAGTGGCAGACATTCTAAGGTATGGGTGTCAAACTCATTCCATAGAGTGCCTAGGATCTGCGAGTTTTTGGGTTTTTCCTGTCAATTAAGACCTAGACAACCAGCTGAGGGGGGACTCGGTGAGATCACAGCGTGGGGATGAATGGAGGTAGGATAAAAAAAATAAACAAAGGAGGAAAGTGGAACATATTCTAAATAAATATGGAGTGGGGATTGCACCGGCCTTCTGGGAGATCTGGAGAAGGAAAGTGAATGTGACGAGAGTGAGGGTGAATTCATTATGGTGGCAGGTGCAGTGATGACCGCCGACAAGGAGCTGAGTGTAGAGGGAAGCAGTGGGGCGAGGAAGGTTGGTGCCAAGTACTACGTGCTCTATTAGCTCAGAGATGGAACCTGACGAGACTTTTTCCACATTTTCTTAAGTTACAGCCTTAATCGAAAATGGAAGTTAATCGTTTTTTTCCCTCATCAATCTACACACAATACCCCATAATGACAAAGCAAAAACAGGTTTGTACAGCAAATGTGTATATAACCAAAACTACTGAAATGTCACATTTTACATAAGTATTCAGACCCTTTACTGAGTACTTTGTTGAAGCACCTTTGGCAGCGATTACAGCCTCAAGTCTTCTTGGGTCTGATGCTACAAGCTTGGCACACCTGTATTTGGGGAGTTCCTCCCATTCTTCTCTGCAGATCCTCTCATGCTCTGTCAGGTCGGAAGGGGAGCGTCACGGCACAAAATGTCTAAAAAACAGTTCTCTCTATGTCATTATATGTATTGTGATGTCATTATGGGGTATTGTGATGTCATTGTGGAGTATTGTGTGTAGACTGATGGGGAAAAAAATATTTCATTCCATTTTAGAATAAGGCTCTAATGTAACAAAATGTGGAAAAAGGGAAGGGGGCTGAATACTTCTGGAAAGCACGGTATACGGAACAAAAACATAAAACACAACGTGCAACAATTTAAAAGATTGTACTGAGTTACAGTTCACATAAGGAAATCACAGTTGAAATAAATGAATTCGGCCCTAATCTATGGATTTCACATGACTAGGAATACAAATATGCACCTGTTGGTCACAGATACCTTAAAATCAAAAAAGGAGGGGCGTGGATCAGAAAACCAGTCAGTATTTGGTGTGAACACCATTTGCCTCATGCAGCGAAACACAATCTCCTTGGCTCTTCAATGGCTGTGCGAAGTTGCTGGATATTGGTGGGAACTGGAACACGCTGTCGTACGCATCGATCTAGAACATCCCAAACATGCTCATTGGGTGACATGTCTGCTGAGTGTACAGGCCATGGAAGAAGTGGGACATTTTCAGCTTCTAGGAATTGTGTACAGACTCTTGTGATATGGGGCCGTGCATTATCATGCTGAAACATGAGGTGATGGCGGCGGATGAATGGCACAACAATGGGCCATGTGGCACTCTGTTCACAACTGTGACATCAGCAAGCCGCTCACCCACACAACGCCATACACATGGTCTGCGGTTGTGAGGCCGGTTGGACGTACTGCCAAATTCTGTAAAACAACATTGGAGGCGGCTTATGGTAGATAAATTAACATTCAATTCTCTGGCAACATCTCTGGTGGACATTCCTGCTGTCAGCATGCCAATTTCACACTCCCTCAAAACATCTGCGGCATTGTGTTGAATCACAACATTTTTGCAGCCTGTTATTGTGCCCAGCACAAGGTGCACCTGGTGGGCTCTTTTATTTCAGCTCATGAAACATGGGACCAACACTTTACATGCATTTTATATTTTTTGTTCACTGTAGTACCTGCGGTGAGGACCGCTGAATTCGGGCTTTGTCCTAAGGATGATTCTGGCCCAGTGGGAGTGAGATTTGTGGAGAGAATGGATCCTTGCATGAAGTATGTGGAGAAGAGATTTCTAGATGTGAGAAATGTGCAGGAGGGCATGAGACGAAGGAATGTGTAATATCGGTGGAGAAAATTGTGTGTGTTAGTTGTGGGGCTGGAGATCGGAGGTGTCTGGTGAGAGAAAGGCAGGTTGAGGTTGCCAGGGTTACAGTAGAGCAGGAAGTGTTATAAAGCAGTGAAGAGACTGGTAGAGGAAGATGGGTACAGGGTTAGAGAACCTGAGAGGTTTCCTCTGTAGTAAAGTCCAACAGAGAGTGGTAGAGGAAGATGGGTACAGGGTTAGAGAACCTGAGAGGTTTCCTCTGTAGTAAAGTCCAACAGAGAGTGGTAGAGGAAGATGGGTACAGGGTTAGAGAACCTGAGAGGTTTCCTCTGTAGTAAAGTCCAACAGAGAGAGATGGGAAGAATATGTGCTTCAGTAAAGTGGGTTTCTTAGCATTCAAAGCCATGGTTGTCAACTCTACTGCAGAAATGATACGTAAATCACAGAAAATAGAGGTTGTGGTGGTAGCAGCAGAGAAGTACTTGGGATTGAGGTTTTACTGTAGAACAGTTGCAGGGGGTGTTGAGAGGCAGTGGAATGGGGGGGTAGGGTTCTGTCCTCTCAGACTGCTGGTCTGGAGTAGGATTAGATAGGGTTGAATAGTGGAATGGGGGGTAGGGTTCTGTCCTCTCAGACTGCTGGTCTGGAGTAGGATTAGATAGGGTTGAATAGTGGAATGGGGGGTAGGGTTCTGTCCTCTCAGACTGTTGGTCTGGAGTAGGATTAGATAGGGTTGAATAGTGGAATGGGGGGGTGGGGTTCTGTCCTCTCAGACTGTTGGTCTGGAGTAGGATTAGATAGGGTTGAATAGTGGAATAGTGAGGGGGGTAGGGTTCTGTCCTCTCAGACTGGAGTAGGATTAGATAGGGTTGAATAGTGGAATGGGGGGTAGGGTTCTGTCCTCTCAGACTGTTGGTCTGGAGTAGGATTAGATAGGGTTGAATAGTGGAATAGTGAGGGGGGTAGGGTTCTGTCCTCTCAGACTGGAGTAGGATTAGATAGGGTTGAATAGTGGAATAGGGGGGTTCTGTCCTCTCAGACTGGAGTAGGATTAGATAGGGTTGAATAGTGGAATAGGGAGGGGGTTGTTAGAGAGGTTAATAGTGGAATAGGGAGGGGGTTGTTAGAGAGGTTAATAGTTGGCAGTTGGAAATGTTCAGGGGTTGTTCCCCAATGTTGTATTGGCAGGAAATGTTCCCTTTCCCCAATGTTGTATTGACGTATCAAGAATGTAATGTAGGTGGCCTTGACAGGCGTCACACACCAGTACAGTAGGTGGCCTTGACAGGCGTCACACACCAGTACAGTAGGTGGCCTTGACAGGCGTCACACACCAGTACAGTAGGTGGCCTTGACCGGCGTCACACACCGGTACAGTAGGTGGCCTTGACAGGCGTCACACACCAGTACAGTAGGTGGCATTGACAGGCGTCACACACCGGTACAGTAGGTGGCATTGACAGGCGTCACACACCGGTACAGTAGGTGGCATTGACAGGCGTCACACACCGGTACAGTAGGTGGCATTGACAGGCGTCACACACACCGGTACAGTAGGTGGCATTGACAGGCGTCACACACCAGTACAGTAGGTGGCCTTGACAGGCGTCACACACCAGTACAGTAGGTGGCATTGACAGGCGTCACACACCAGTACAGTAGGTGGCCTTGACAGGCGTCACACACCGGTACAGTAGGTGGCATTGACAGGCGTCACACACCAGTACAGTAGGTGGCATTGACAGGCGTCACACACCGGTACAGTAGGTGGCATTGACAGGCGTCACACACCAGTACAGTAGGTGGCATTGACAGGCTTCACACACCGGTACAGTAGGTGGCATTGACAGGCGTCACACACCAGTACAGTAGGTGGCATTGACAGGCGTCACACACCGGTACAGTAGGTGGCATTGACAGGCGTCACACACCAGTACAGTAGGTGGCATTGACAGGCGTCACACACCAGTACAGTAGGTGGCATTGACAGGCGTCACACACCGGTACAGTAGGTGGCATTGACAGGCGTCACACACCAGTACAGTAGGTGGCATTGACAGGCGTCACACACCAGTACAGTAGGTGGCATTGACAGGCGTCACACACCGGTACAGTAGGTGGCATTGACAGGCGTCACACACCGGTACAGTAGGTGGCATTGACAGGCGTCACACACCAGTACAGTAGGTGGCCTTGACAGGCATCACACACCAGTACAGTAGGTGGCCTTGACAGGCGTCACACACCAGTACAGTAGGTGGCCTTGACAGGCGTCACACACCGGTACAGTAGGTGGCATTGACAGGCGTCACACACCGGTACAGTAGGTGGCATTGACAGGCGTCACACACCAGTACAGTAGGTGGCCTTGACAGGCATCACACACCAGTACAGTAGGTGGCATTGACAGGCGTCACACACCGGTACAGTAGGTGGCATTGACAGGCGTCACACACCAGTACAGTAGGTGGCATTGACAGGCGTCACACACCGGTACAGTAGGTGGCATTGACAGGCGTCACACACCGGTACAGTAGGTGGCATTGACAGGCGTCACACACCGGTACAGTAAGTGGCATTGACAGGCGTCACACACCAGTACAGTAGGTGGCCTTGACAGGCATCACACACCAGTACAGTAGGTGGCCTTGACAGGCATCACACACCAGTACAGTAGGTGGCCTTGACAGGCGTCACACACCGGTACAGTAGGTGGCATTGACAGGCGTCACACACCAGTACAGTAGGTGGCAGTGTATGCACCTAAAAGTTGGATGCGATCCACCAACCAAATCCTAAAGAAGAAGAGCAGCGTTCTTTACTAAATAGTGACCTTAATTCATCAATCAAATACAAGGCAGGAGTGAAAACCTGCAGACACCCATTGAATGAGTTTGACACGAGTTAAAGGAAAAGGTTCCCAACATTCTAATGACCTAGGCTTCGACATCCTCCTTAACGTTGTTTAATGGCGAGGCAAAATAAATGAAAATAAGCATACCTTATTTATGAAACACCCTTTTACACCACCACGCTACATACTAATCCCAGATGTTGTGTATGGACGGCTGCATATAATGCGTTTGGACGGTAAAATGACTCCAGATCGCCCTACCGGCCTATACAGGGGGTAGAATAATCAACAAACACACCACAACGTGTCTGCTACGTCGTTGACAGCTCGCAACCTGAACTTTGAGATAAGCTGGTTATTGTAGGCTCCAATTATCAATGTGCCTCTTAGTTTTATCAAGAATATAGCTGAACCATCAGCGGAAAGCATTCACAGAACAATAAAAATATCAAACATCTTGCAATCGGGCGTCAGCAAGAACAGAGATGCCGAGTTTGGTACTTATCTATTCTCACTGCTCTCCATAGGTTCATACAATTGTAACCCCTGACCTCATTTTATGAGGTACTTTTGAAACTCAATTTACGTATAACGTTAGTGATTTCCTATTTTATATATTCATTTTTTACTTTGGTTATTTTATGTTTCTTTAGAGGAAATATGCGTGTAGTGATGCCCTATGTTTTTTGTCATTGCATTGTAATTTTATTAGAATAAATACTAAAATAAAAAATGCTTTCACGCGCAAACGATTATGACAAGTAAAAGCACCACAAGAACGTCGCGGACACAGATCCACAAGCCTACTCCCACACATTAACGTTTTACTGTCAACACGACTTAGAATAATCATGTCTTGTTTTTTATGTGCAAGTTCATAAAATACTCACTGAGTCAAGTAACAGTATTAGCATGAGCTCCTGAACAGATGAGTAAATAGTCAACAACAGCTCTGGGTCTGACAGCCAGGACCATTTTTCAGCAAGACGGACCTACTCTGGTGGAAAAAGGTCCGTAGACTCTGTGATGGCGCCATCTATCGGTGGGCAAGAATATAATCACGATAGTTCTAAGGAAATGCAGGATATGATCTTTTCGGTTTTAGGTCTATCTAGTCCAGAGAATTAATCATATATCGGTGCCTAAAGGAGCTAAACACAGCAACAGTGAATACGGTGATTAAGGTCTCAACCCCTATTCATAATCAAATCAAATGTTATTTGTCACATGCGCCTAATACAACAGGTGTACACCTTACAGTGAAATGCTTACTTATTAACCAACAACGCAGTTTAAAGAAAAATAAAACAAATAAATAAAACAAATAATTAAAAGTAACAAATGATTAAAGAGCAGCAGTAAAATAACAATAGCGGGACTATTACAGGGGGTACAGGTACAGAGTCGATGCACGGGGTCACCGGTTAGTCGAAGTAATTGAGGTAATATGTACATGTAGGTAGAGTTAAAGTGACTATGCATAGATAAACAGAGAGTAGCAGCAGTGCAAGGGGGGAGGGGTGTTAATGCAAATAGTCTGGGAAGTCATTTGATTAGATGTTCAGTAGTTTTGGGGTTTGGGGGTTGAAGCTGTTTAGAAGCCTCTTGGACCTAGACTTTGCGCTCCGGTTTAGCTTGCCGTGTGGTAACAGAGAGAACAGTCTATGACTAGGGTGTCTGGAGTCTTTGGCAATTTGTAGGTCCTTCCTAATGTAACAGTATAGACTTTACGCCCGTCCCCTCACCCTGACCCGGATGCGAACCAGGGACGCTCTGCACACGTCGACAGTCACCCTTGAAGCATCGTTACCCATCGCTCCACAAAAGCCGCGGCCCTTGCAGAGCAAGGGGAACCACTACTTCAAGGTCTCAGAGCAAGTGACGTCACCGATTAAAACGCCACTAGCGCACCACCGCTAACTAGCTAGCCATTTAACATCGGCTACACTAACACCGCCTAGTATAGAGGTCCTGGATGGCAGGAAGCTTGGCCCCAGTGATGTACTGGGCCGTACACACTACCTTCTGTAGTGCCTTGCGGTCGGAAGCCGAGCAGTTGGCGTACCAGGCAGTGATGCAACCAGTCTAGATGCTCTCGATGGTGCAGCTGGAGAACCTTTTGAGGATCTGAGGACCCATGCCAAATCTTGATGGGGAATACCCCCCCCCCCCACAAAACCAAAAACCTTAATCTGAAGGGTAGGTTGTAACATGAGACAGTACAGGGGATAAATTCAACACAGCAATATACACATCAGGGGTCTTCATCTCTGGAGCCTATGAACTAATCAATCTTCAGTCACTTTCTACTAATCAAAGTCTTCAGTCATTTTCACATACAAACACACTCTATTCATTTGTCTGGATAGAGAGTAACCTAGTAGTCTGTACACTGGGACATTGGTATAGAGATTAACCTAGTAGTCTGTACACTGGGACATTAGTATAGTGAGTAACCTAGTAGTCTGTACACTGGGACATTAGTATAGTGTGTAACCTAGTAGTCTGTACACTGGGACATTAGCATAGAGAGTAACCTAGTAGTCTGTACACTGGGACATTAGTATAGTGTGTAACCTAGTAGTCTGTACACTGGGACATTGGTATAGAGATTAACCTAGTAGTCTGTACACTGGGACATTAGTATAGTGAGTAACCTAGTAGTCTGTACACTGGGACATTAGTATAGTGTGTAACCTAGTAGTCTGTACACTGGGACATTAGCATAGAGAGTAACCTAGTAGTCTGTACACTGGGACATTAGTATAGTGAGTAACCTAGTAGAGAGTGGCAGACAGGCTCGAGGTCAGGGCAGGCAGGTACAGAGTCCAGAACAGGCAAGGGTCAAAACCGGGAGGACTTGAAAAAGGAGAAAAGGCAGAGCAGGAAAACGGTACACGAACACAAACCGGTTTAGCATGTCCCGAAGCACATCATTGACCAAAGCCTGGAAAACAGATGGGGCTTTGGTGAGTCCAAATGGCATGACCTGGTACTCATAATGTCCACTGGCTGTGTTGAAGGCTGTCTTCCACTCATCCCCCTCGCGTATTCGAACCAGGTTGAAGGCATTTCGAAGGTCCAACTTGTAAAATATGGTGGCCCCCTGGAGAGGTTCAAACACCGAGAAGAGGCGAGGTAGGGGGTAACAATTCCTGACAGTAATGTTGTTATGTCCCCAGTAGTCAGTGCACGGACGCAGGGTCTTGTCCTTCTTCTCCACAAAGAAAAACCCTGCGCAGGAGATGCAGACGGACGGACGGCCCCAATGGCCAGAGACTCCTCTATGTACTCCTCTGTAGCTTTGGTCTCTGGTCCAGACAGAGATTACAACCGACCCCGAGGTGGTGTAGTGCCTGGGAGAAGGTCAATGGCAGAATCATGAGGACAGTGTGGGGGAAGGGAAGTAGCACGTGCCTTACTGAACACTTCCAGGAGGTCATGGTATTCAGTAGGAATAGACATCCACAGTCTTGCGAACATCCCGAGGAAGGTGACTTGAGGAAGGCTGTGCTGTTTGAAGGCAGTGGGAATGGTAAAATGGGCTCCAACCCAGGATGGAGCTTGTGGTCCAGTCAATCACAGGATTGTGTTTTTGGAGCCAGGAAAATCAACACAACCGGAACAGGGGGAGATGCAATGAGGAGGAACTGTATGGTCTCACTGTGGTTACCAGAAACCCATAATTGAACGGGCACAGTACTATGGGTGACTTCCCCTATAGAGCTGCAGTCCAGTGCCCTAGCATCCATGGGCACAGAGAGAGGCTGAGTGGGTTGGAGACAATAACGAAGACAGGTGAAACAGATCAGGGTGTGACAAGTATAGAGAGTAGCCTAGTAACCTATACACCAGGACAT